>NW_027514492.1:0-50783 GCF_048772815.1 Callospermophilus lateralis | reverse complement strand
AGATTGGGTGAAACAATATTTGCTGGTATTTCCAAAACTCGTAATTTCTTGGAAGCTTGGCAACCCCTCTCAATGAAAGTGCTTTTCCACAGTCTCTGCTTAGGACTATTGAAGCGGAAACAAATCACAGAGACAAAAGTGAGAACTCCTTTATTTTTCAAGTTTCAAAGAGCTAATACAAACCATATTGGATTTAGAGTTCCAAATTCATCTATCTATATGGGAGAGAACAGAGTAAAACCTAAAAATAAAAACTGCTATTCTAGACGAATGCTTCAAACTAGAAGAACAAAATTCGGGGAGCCAAATGGGATTTGTGTACTTGTCCTTACCACCAAGTATCATCAAGATTGGGTGAAAAAATATTTGCTGGTATTTCGGAAACTCGTTATTTCTTAGAAGCTTGGCAACCCCTCTCAATGAAAGTGCTTTTCCACCGTCGGTGCCTAGGGCTACTTGAAGCGGAAACAAACCATAGAGAAGAAACTGAGAACTCCTTTACTTTGTCAAGTTTCAATGAGCTACTACAAAGCATGTTGGATTTAGAGTTCCAAATTCATCTATCTATATAGCAGAGAACAGAGTGGAACCTAAAAATAAAAACTGCTTCTGAAAACGAATGCTTCAACCTAGAAGATCAAAATTTGGTGAGCCAAGTGGGATTTGTGGTCTTGTCATTACCACCATGTATCATCAAGATTGGGTGAAAAAATATTTGCTGGTATTTCGGAAAATCGTAATTTCTTGGAAGCTTGGCAACCCCTCTCAATGAAAGTGCTTTTCCACAGTCTCTGCTTAGGGCTACTTGAAGCGGAAACAAATCATAGAGAAAAAACAGAGAACTCCTTTATTTTTTCAAGTTTCAATGAGCTACTACAAAGCATGTTGGATTTAGAGTTCCAAATTCATCTATCTCTATAGGAGAGAACAGAGTGAAACCTAAAAATAAAAACTGCTACTGAAAACGAACGCTTCAACCTAGAAGATCAAAATTTGGTGAGCCAAGTGGGATTTGTGGACTTGTCATTACCACCATGTATCATCAAGATTGGGTGAAACAATATTTGCTGGTATTTCCAAAACTCGTAATTTCTTGGAAGCTTGGCAACCCCTCTCAATGAAAGTGCTTTTCCACAGTCTCTGCTTAGGACTATTGAAGCGGAAACAAATCACAGAGACAAAAGTGAGAACTCCTTTATTTTTCAAGTTTCAAAGAGCTAATACAAACCATATTGGATTTAGAGTTCCAAATTCATCTATCTATATGGGAGAGAACAGAGTAAAACCTAAAAATAAAAACTGCTATTCTAGACGAATGCTTCAAACTAGAAGAACAAAATTCGGGGAGCCAAATGGGATTTGTGTACTGGTCCTTACCACCAAGTATCATCAAGATTGGGTGAAAAAATATTTGCTGGTATTTCGGAAACTCGTTATTTCTTAGAAGCTTGGCAACCCCTCTCAATGAAAGTGCTTTTCCACCGTCTGTGCCTAGGGCTACTTGAAGAGGAAACAAACCATAGAGACAAAACTGAGAACTCCATTTTTTGTCAAGTTTCAAAGAGCTACTACAAACCATGTTGGATTTAGAGTTCCAAATTCATCTATCTATATAGGAGAGAACAAAGAGAAACCTAAATATAAAAACTGCTACTGTAGACGAACGCTTCAACCGAGCAGAACAAAATTTTGTGAGCCAAGTGAGATTTGTGTACTGATCATTACTACCAAGTATCATCAAGATTGGGTGAAAAAATATTTGCTGCTATTTCGGAAACATCGTAATATCTTGGAAGCTTGGCAACCCCTCTCAATGAAAGTGCTTTTGCACAGTCTCTGCTTAGGGCTACTTGAAGCGGAAACAAATCATAGAGAAAAAACTGAGAACTCCTTTATTTTGTCAAGTTTCAATGAGCTACTACAAAGCATGTTGGATTTAGAGTTCCAAATTCATCTATCTATATAGCAGAGGACAGAGTGAAACCTAAAAATAAAAACTGCTAATGAAAACGAACGCTTCAACGTAGAAGAAAAAAATTTTTGAGCCAAGTCGGATTTGTGGACTTGTCATTACCACCACGTATCATCAAGATTGGGTGAAAAAATATTTGCTGGTATTTCGGAAACTCGTAATTTCTTGGAAGCTTGGCAACCCCTCTCAATGAAAGTGCTTTTCCACAGTCTCTGCTTATGGCTAATTGAAGCGGAAAAAAATGATGGAGACAAAACTGAGAACTCCTTTATTTTGTCAAGTTTGAAAGAGCTACTACAAACCATGTTGGATTGAGAGTTCCAAATTCATCTATCTATATGGGATAGAACAGAGTAAAACCTAAAAATAAAAACTGCTATTGTAGACGAATGCTTCAAACTAGAAGAACAAAATTCGGTGAGCCAAGTGGGATTTGTGTACTTGTCCTTACCACCAAGTATCATCAAGATTGGGTGAAAAAATATTTGCTGGTATTTCGGAAACTCATTATTTCTTAGAAGCTTGGCAACCCCTCTCAATGAAAGTGCTTTTCCACCGTCGGTGCCTAGGGCTAATTGAAGAGGAAACAAACCATAGAGACAAAATTGTGAACTCCATTCTTTTGTCAAGTTTCAAAGAGCTACTACAAATCATGTTGGATTTAGAGTTCCAAATTCATCTATCTATATAGCAGGGAACAGAGTGAAACCTAAATATGAAAACTGTTACTGTAGATGAATGCTTCAACCTAGAAGAACAAAATTTGGTGAGCCAAGTGGGATTTGTGTACTGATCATTACCACCAAGTATCATCAAGATTGGGTGAAAAAATATTTGCTGGTATTTCGGAAACATCGTAATTTCTTGGAAGCTTGGCAACCCCTCTCAATGAAAGTGCTTTTCCAATGTCAGTTCCTAGGGCTACTTAAAGAGGAAACAATCCATAGAGACAAAACTGAGAACTCCTTTATTTTGTCAAGTTTCAAAGAGCTACTACAAACCATATTGGATTTAGAGTTCCAAATTCATCTATCTATATAGGAGAGAACAGAGTGAAACCTAAAAGTAAAAACTGCTACTGAAAACGAACGCTTCAACCTAGAAGAACAAAATTTTGTGAGCCAAGTGGGATTTGTGGACTTGTCATTACCACCACGTATCATCAAGATTGGGTGAAAAAATATTTGCTGGTATTTCGGAAACTCGTAATTTCTTGGAAGCTTGGCAACCCCTCTCAATGAAAGTGCTTTTCCACAGTCTCTGCTTAGGACTACTTGAAGCGGAAACAAATCACAGAGACAAAGTGAGAACTCCTTTATTTTTCAAGTTTCAAAGAGCTAATACAAACCATATTGGATTTAGAGTTCCAAATTCATCTATCTATATGGGAGAGAACAGAGTAAAACCTAAAAATAAAAACTGCTATTCTAGACGAATGCTTCAACCTAGAAGAACAAAATTCGGCGAGCCAAGTGGGATTTGTGTACTTGTCCTTACCACCAAGTATCATCAAGATTGGGTGAAAAAATATTTGCTGGTATTTCGGAAACTCGTTATTTCTTAGAAGCTTGGCAACCCCTCTCAATGAAAGTGCTTTTCCACAGTCTGGGCCTAGGGCTACTTGAAGAGGAAACAAACCATAGAGACAAAACTGAGAACTCCCTTATTTTGTCAGGTTTCAAAGAGCCACTACAAACCATGTTGGATTTAGAGTTCCAAATTCATCTATCTATATAGCAGAGAACAGAGTGAAACCTAAAATAAAAACTGCTACTGTAAACGAGTGCTTCAAACCAGAAGAAAAAAAAATTGGTGAGCCAAGTGGGATTTGTGTACTGATCATCACCACCAAGTATCATCAACATTGGATGAAAAAATATTTGCTGGTATTTCGGAAACTCATAATTTCTTGGAAGCTTGGCAAAACACTCTCAATGGAAGTGCTTTTCCACAGTCCCTGCTTAGGGCTACTTCAAGAGGAAACAAACCATAGAGACAAAACTGAGAACTCCTTTATTTTGTCAAGTTTCAAGGAGCTACTACAAACCATGTTGCATTTAGAGTTCCAAATTCATCTATCTATAAAGCAGAGAACAGAGTGAAACCTAAATATAAAAACTGCTACTGTAGACGAATGCTTCAAACTAGAAGAACAAAATTTGGTGAGCCAAGTGGGATTGGTCTACTTCTCCTTACCACCAAGAATCATCAAGATTGGGTGAAAAAATATTTCCTGGTATTTCGGAAACTTGTTATTTCTTAGAAGCTTGGCAACAACACTCAATGAAAGTGCTTTTCCACAGTCTGTGCCTAGGACTACTTGTAGAGGAAACAAACCATAGAAAGAAAACTGAGAACTCCTTTCTTTTATCAAGTGTCAAAGAGCTACTGCAAACCATGTTGGATTTAGAGTTCCAAATTCATCTATCTATATAGGAGAGAACAGAGTGAAACCTAAATATAAAAACTGCTACTGTAGACGAACGCTTCAATCTAGAAAAACAAAATTTGGTGAGCCAAGTGGGTTTTGTGTACTGATCATTACCACCAAGTATCATCAACATTGGGTGAAAAAATATTTGCTGGTATTTCGGAAACTCGTTATTTCTTAGAAGCTTGGCAACCCCTCTCAATGAAAGTGCTTTTCCACCGTCGGTGCCTAGGGCTACTTGAAGTGGAAACAAACCATAGAGAAGAAACTGAGAACTCCTTTACTTTGTCAAGTTTCAATGAGCTACTACAAAGCATGTTGGATTTAGAGTTCCAAATTCATCTATCTATATAGCAGAGAACAGAGTGGAACCTAAAAATAAAAACTGCTTCTGAAAACGAATGCTTTAACCTAGAAGATCAAAATTTGGTGAGCCAAGTGGGATTTGTGGTCTTGTCATTACCACCATGTATCATCAAGATTGGGTGAAAAAATATTTGCTGGTATTTCGGAAAATCGTAATTTCTTGGAAGCTTGGCAACCCCTCTCAATGAAAGTGCTTTTCCACAGTCTCTGCTTAGGGCTACTTGAAGCGGAAACAAATCATAGAGAAAAAACAGAGAACTCCTTTATTTTTTCAAGTTTCAATGAGCTACTACAAAGCATGTTGGATTTAGAGTTCCAAATTCATCTATCTCTATAGGAGAGAACAGAGTGAAACCTAAAAATAAAAACTGCTACTGAAAACGAACGCTTCAACCTAGAAGATCAAAATTTGGTGAGCCAAGTGGGATTTGTGGACTTGTCATTACCACCATGTATCATCAAGATTGGGTGAAACAATATTTGCTGGTATTTCCAAAACTCGTAATTTCTTGGAAGCTTGGCAACCCCTCTCAATGAAAGTGCTTTTCCACAGTCTCTGCTTAGGACTATTGAAGTGGAAACAAATCACAGAGACAAAAGTGAGAACTCCTTTATTTTTCAAGTTTCAAAGAGCTAATACAAACCATATTGGATTTAGAGTTCCAAATTCATCTATCTATATGGGAGAGAACAGAGTAAAACCTAAAAATAAAAACTGCTATTCTAGACGAATGCTTCAAACTAGAAGAACAAAATTCGGGGAGCCAAATGGGATTTGTGTACTTGTCCTTACCACCAAGTATCATCAAGATTGGGTGAAAAAATATTTGCTGGTATTTCGGAAACTCGTTATTTCTTAGAAGCTTGGCAACCCCTCTCAATGAAAGTGCTTTTCCACCGTCGGTGCCTAGGGCTACTTGAAGCGGAAACAAACCATAGAGAAGAAACTGAGAACTCCTTTACTTTGTCAAGTTTCAATGAGCTACTACAAAGCATGTTGGATTTAGATTTCCAAATTCATCTATCTATATAGCAGAGAACAGAGTGGAACCTAAAAATAAAAACTGCTTCTGAAAACGAATGCTTCAACCTAGAAGATCAAAATTTGGTGAGCCAAGTGGGATTTGTGGTCTTGTCATTACCACCATGTATCATCAAGATTGGGTGAAAAAATATTTACTGGTATTTCGGAAAATCGTAATTTCTTGGAAGCTTGGCAACCCCTCTCAATGAAAGTGCTTTTCCACAGTCTCTGCTTAGGGCTACTTGAAGCGGAAACAAATCATAGAGAAAAAACAGAGAACTCCTTTATTTTTTCAAGTTTCAATGAGCTACTACAAAGCATGTTGGATTTAGAGTTCCAAATTCATCTATCTCTATAGGAGAGAACAGAGTGAAACCTAAAAATAAAAACTGCTACTGAAAACGAACGCTTCAACCTAGAAGATCAAAATTTGGTGAGCCAAGTGGGATTTGTGGACTTGTCATTACCACCATGTATCATCAAGATTGGGTGAAACAATATTTGCTGGTATTTCCAAAACTCGTAATTTCTTGGAAGCTTGGCAACCCCTCTCAATGAAAGTGCTTTTCCACAGTCTCTGCTTAGGACTATTGAAGCGGAAACAAATCACAGAGACAAAAGTGAGAACTCCTTTATTTTTCAAGTTTCAAAGAGCTAATACAAACCATATTGGATTTAGAGTTCCAAATTCATCTATCTATATGGGAGAGAACAGAGTAAAACCTAAAAATAAAAACTGCTATTCTAGACGAATGCTTCAAACTAGAAGAACAAAATTCGGGGAGCCAAATGGGATTTGTGTACTGGTCCTTACCACCAAGTATCATCAAGATTGGGTGAAAAAATATTTGCTGGTATTTCGGAAACTCGTTATTTCTTAGAAGCTTGGCAACCCCTCTCAATGAAAGTGCTTTTCCACCGTCTGTGCCTAGGGCTACTTGAAGAGGAAACAAACCATAGAGACAAAACTGAGAACTCCATTTTTTGTCAAGTTTCAAAGAGCTACTACAAACCATGTTGGATTTAGAGTTCCAAATTCATCTATCTATATAGGAGAGAACAAAGTGAAACCTAAATATAAAAACTGCTACTGTAGACGAAAGCTTCAACCGAGCAGAACAAAATTTTGTGAGCCAAGTGAGATTTGTGTACTGATCATTACTACCAAGTATCATCAAGATTGGGTGAAAAAATATTTGCTGCTATTTCGGAAACATCGTAATATCTTGGAAGCTTGGCAACCCCTCTCAATGAAAGTGCTTTTGCACAGTCTCTGCTTAGGGCTACTTGAAGCGGAAACAAATCATAGAGAAAAAACTGAGAACTCCTTTATTTTGTCAAGTTTCAATGAGCTACTACAAAGCATGTTGGATTTAGAGTTCCAAATTCATCTATCTATATAGCAGAGGACAGAGTGAAACCTAAAAATAAAAACTGCTAATGAAAACGAACGCTTCAACGTAGAAGAAAAAAATTTTTGAGCCAAGTCGGATTTGTGGACTTGTCATTACCACCACGTATCATCAAGATTGGGTGAAAAAATATTTGCTGGTATTTCGGAAACTCGTAATTTCTTGGAAGCTTGGCAACCCCTCTCAATGAAAGTGCTTTTCCACAGTCTCTGCTTATGGCTAATTGAAGCGGAAAAAAATGATGGAGACAAAACTGAGAACTCCTTTATTTTGTCAAGTTTGAAAGAGCTACTACAAACCATGTTGGATTTAGAGTTCCAAATTCATCTATCTATATGGGATAGAACAGAGTAAAACCTAAAAATAAAAACTGCTATTGTAGACGAATGCTTCAAACTAGAAGAACAAAATTCGGTGAGCCAAGTGGGATTTGTGTACTTGTCCTTACCACCAAGTATCATCAAGATTGGGTGAAAAAATATTTGCTGGTATTTCGGAAACTCATTATTTCTTAGAAGCTTGGCAACCCCTCTCAATGAAAGTGCTTTTCCACAGTCTGTGCCTAGGGCTACTTGAAGAGGAAACAAATCATAGAGACAAAACTGAGAACTCCTTTATTTTGTCAGGTTTCAAAGAGCCACTACAAACCATGTTGGATTTAGAGTTCCAAATTCATCTATCTACATAGCAGAGAACAGAGTGAAACCTAAACATAAAAACTGCTACTGTAGACGAACGCTTCAACCTGGAAGAACAAAATATGGTGAGCCAAGTGGGTTTTTGTACCGATCATTACCCCCAAGTATCATCAACATTGGGTGAAAAAAATATTTGCTGGTATTTCGGAAACTCGTAATTTCTTGGAAGCTTGGCAACCCCTCTCAATGAAAGTGCTTTTCCACAGTCAGTGCCTAGGGCTACTTAAAGAGGAAACAATCCATAGAGACAAAACTGAGACCTCCTTTATTTTGTCAAGTTTCAAAGAGCTACTACAAACCATGTAGGACTTAGAGTTCCACATTCATCTATCTATATAGGAGAGAAAAGAGTGAAACCTAAAATAAAATCTGCTACTGTAAACGAATGCTTCAAACTAGAAGAAAAAAATTTGGTGTGCCAAGTGGGATTTGTGTACCGATCATCACCACCACGTATCATCAACATTGGGTGAAAAAAATATTTGCTGGTATTTCGGAAACTCGTAATTTCTTGGAAGCTTGCCAACCCCTTTCAATGAAAGTGCTTTTCCACAGTCTCTGCTTAGGGCTACATGAAGCTTAAACAAATCACAAGACAAAACTGAGAACTCCTTTACTTTGTCTAGTTTCAAAGAGCTACTACAAACCATATTGGATTTAGAGTTCCAAATTCATCTATCTATATAGAAGAGAACAAAGTGAAACCTAAGAATAAAAACTGGTAATGTAGAGGAATGCTTCAACCTAGAAGAACAGAATTTGGTTAGCCAAGTGGGATTTGTGTACTTGTCCTTACCACCAAGTATCATCAAGATTTGGTGAAAAAATATTTGCTGGTATTTCGGAAACTCGTAATTTCTTGGAAGTTTGGCAACCCCTCTCAATGAAAGTGCTTTTCCCCAGTCTGTGCCAGGGCTATTTGACGAGGAAACAAACCATAGAGGCAAAACTGAGAGCTCCTTTATTTTGTCAAGTTTCAAAGAGCTACTAGAAACCATGTTGGATTTAGAGTTCCAAATTCATCTATCTATATAGGAGAGAACAGAGTGAAACCTAAATGTAAAAACTGCTACTGTAGACGAACGCTTCAATCTAGAAAAACAAAATTTGGTGAGCCAATTGGGTTTTGTGTACTGGTCATTTCCACCAAGTATCATCAACATTGGGTGAAAAAATATTTGCTGGTATTTCGGAAACTCATTATTTCTTAGAAGCTTGGCAACCCCTCTCAATGAAAGTGCTTTTCCACCGTCGGTGCCTAGGGCTAATTGAAGAGGAAACAAACCATAGAGACAATACTGAGAACTCCTTTTGTTGTCAAGTTTCAAAGAGCTACTACAAACCATGTTGGATTCATAGTTCCAAATTCATCTATCTATATAGCAGAGAACAGAGTGAAACGTAAATATAAAAACTGCTACTGTAGATGAACGCTTCAATCTAGAAGAACAAAATTTGGTGAGCCAAGTGGGATTTGTGGACTTGTCATTACCACCACGTATCATCAAGATTGGGTGAAAAAATATTTGCTGGTATTTCGGAAACTCGTAATTTCTTGGAAGCTTGGCAACCCCTCTCAATGAAAGTGCTTTTCCACAGTCTCTGCTTAGAGCTACTTGAAGAGGAAACAAATCATAGAGACAAAACTGAGAACTCCTTTATTTTGTCAAGTTTCAAAGAGCTACTACAAACCATGTTGGATTTAGAGTTCCAAATTCATCTATCTATATAGGAGAGAACAGAGTGAAACCTAAACATAAAAACTGCTACTGTAGACGAACGCTTCACCCTAGAAGAACAAAATTTGGTGAGCCAAGTGGGATTTGTGTACCTATCTTCACCACCATGTATCATCAAGTTTGGGTTAAAAAATATTTGCTGGGAATTCGGAAACTCGTTATTTCTAAGAAGCTTGGCAACCCCTCTCAATGAAAGTGCTTTTCCACAGTCTGTGCTTAGGGCTACTTGAAGCGGAAACAAATAATAGAGACAAAACTGAGAACTCCTTTATTTTGTCAAGTTTCAAAGAGCTACTACAAACCTTATTGGATTTAGAGTTCCAAATTCATGTATCTATATCTGAGAGAACAGAGTAAAACCTAAAAATAAAAACTGCTACTGTAGACGAATGCTTCAACCTAGAAGATCAAAATTTGGTGAGCCAAGTGGGATTTGTGTACTTGTCCTTACCACCAAGTATCATCAAGATTGGCTGAAAAAATATTTGCTGGTATTTCGGAAACTCGTTATTTCTTAGAAGCTTGGCAACCCCTCTCAATGAAAGTGCTTTTCTACAGTCTGTGCCTAGGGCTACTTGAAGAGGAAAAAAACCATAGAGACAAAACTGAGAACTCCTTTATTTTTTCATGTTTCAAAGAGCCACTACAAACCATGTTGCATTTAGAGATTTAAATTCGTCTATCTATATAGCATAGAACAGAGTGAAACCTAAACATAAAAAGTGCTACTGTAGACGAACGCTTCAACCTAGAAGAACAAAATTAGGTGAGCCAAGTGGGATTTGTGTACTGATCATTACCACCAAGTATCATCAGTATTGGGTGAAAAAAATATTTGCTGGTATTTCGGAAACTCGTAATTTCATGGAAGCTTGGCAACCCCTCTCAATGAAAGGGCTGTTCCACAGTCAGTGCCTAGGGATACTTAAAGAGGAAACAATCCATAGAGACAAAACTGAGACCTCCTTTATTTTGTCAAGTTTCAAAGAGCTACTACAAACCATGTAGGATTTCGAGTTCCAAATTCATCTATCTATATAGGAGAGAAAGGAGTGAAACCTAAAAATAAAAACTGCTACTGTAAACAAATGCTTCAAACTAGAAGAACAAAATTTGGTGAGCCAAGTGGAATTTGTGTACTGATCATTACCGCCAGTATCATAAAGTTTGGGTGAAATCATATTTGCTGGTATTTCGGAAACTCGTTATTTCTTAGAAGCTTGGCAACCCCACTCAATGAAAGTGTTTTTCCACAGTCTCTGCCTAGGACTACTTGAAGAGGAAACAAACCATAGAAACAAAACTGAGAACTCCTTTCTTTTGTCAAGTGTCAAAGAGCTACTACAAACCATGTTGGATTTAGAGTTCCAAATTCATCTATCTATATAGGAGAGAACAGAGTGAAACCTACATATAAAAACTGCTACTGTAGACGAACGCTTCAACCTAGAAGAACAAAATTTGGTGAGCCAAGTGGGTTTTGTGTACTGATCATTACCACCAAGTATCATCAACATTGGGTGAAAAAATATTTGCGGGTATTTCGGAAACTCGTTATTTCGTAGAAGCTTGGTAACCCTTCTCATTGTAAGTGCTTTTCCACCGTCGGTGACTAGGGCTAATTGAAGAGGAAACACACCATAGAGACAATACTGAGAACTCCTTTCTTTTGTCAAGTTTCAAAGAGCTACTACAAACCATGTTGGATTCATAGTTCCAAATTCATCTATCTATATAGCAGAGAACAGAGTGAAACGTAAATATAAAAACTGCTACTGTAGATGAACGCTTCAATTTGGAAGAACAAAATTTGGTGAGCCAAGTGGGATTTGTGTACCTATCTTCACCACCAAGTATTATCAAGTTTGGGTGAAAAAATATTTGCTGGGAATTCGTAAACTCCTTATTTCTTAGAAGCTTGGCAACCCCTCTCAATGAAAGTGCTTTTCCACAGTCACTGCTTAGGGCTACTTGAAGCGGAAACAAATAATAGAGACAAAACTGAGAACTCCTTTATTTTGTCAAGTTTCAAAGAGCTACTACAAACCTTATTGGATTTAGAGTTCCAAATTCATGTATCTATATCTGAGAGAACAGAGTAAAACCTAAAAATAAAAACTGCTACTGTAGACGAATGCTTCAACCTAGAAGATCAAAATTTGGTGAGCCAAGTGGGATTTGTGTACTTGTCCTTACCACCAAGTAACATCAAGATTGGCTGAAAAAATATTTGCTGGTATTTCGGAAACTCGTTATTTCTTAGAAGCTTGGCAACGCCTCTCAATGAAAGTGCTTTTCTACAGTCTGTGCCTAGGGCTACTTGAAGAGGAAACAAACCATAGAGACAAAACTGAGAACTCCTTTATTTTTTCAAGTTTCAAAGAGCCACTACAAACAATGTTGCATTTAGAGTTTTAAATTCATCTATCTATATAGCATAGAACAGAGTGAAACCTAAACATAAAAACTGCTACTGTAGACGAACGCTTCAACCTAGAAGAACAAAATTAGGTGAGCCAAGTGGGATTTGTGTACTGATCATTACCACCAAGTATCATCAGTATTGGGTGAAAAAAATATTTGCTGGTATTTCGGCAACTCGTAATTTCTTGGAAGCTTGGCAACCCCTCTCAATGAAAGTGCTTTTCCACAGTCAGTGCCTAGGGCTACTTAAAGAGGAAACAATCCATGGAGACAAAACTGAGACCTCCTTTCTTTTGTCAAGTGTCAAAGAGCTACTACAAACCATGTTGGATTTAGAGTTCCAAATTCATCTACCTATATAGGAGAGAACAGAGTGAAACCTAAATATAAAAACTGCTACTGTAGACGAACGCTTCAATCTAGCAAAACAAAATTTGGTGAGCCAATTGGGTTTTGTGTACTGATCATTACCACCAAGTATCATCAACATTGGGTGAAAAAATATTTGCTGGTATTTCGGAAACTCATTATTTCTTAGAATCTTGGCAACCCCTCTCAATGAAAGTGCTTTTCCACAGTCTGTGCCAGGGTTATTTGAAGAGGAAACAAACCATAGAGAAAAAACTGAGAACTCCTTTATTTTGTCAAGTTTCAAAGAGCTACTAGAAACCATGTTGGATTTAGAGTTCCAAATTCATCTATCTATATAGGAGAGAACAGAGTGAAACCTAAAAATAAAAAGTGCTAATGAAAACGAAGGCATCAACCTAGAAAAACAAAATTTGGTGAGTCAAGTGGGATTTGTGTATCGATCATTACCACCAAGTATCATCAAGATTGGGTGAAAAAATATTTTCTGGTATTTCGGAAACTGGTAATTTCTTGGAAGCTTGGCAACCCCTCTCAATGAAAGTGCTTTTCCACCTTCTGTGCCTAAGGCTACTTGAAGAGAAAAAAAACCATAGAGACAAAACTGAGAACTACTTTATTTTGACAAGTTTCAAAGAGCTACTACAAACCATGTTGGATTTTGAGTTCCAAATTCATCTATCTATATAGGAGAGAACAGAGTAAAACCTGAAAATAAAAACTGCTACTGTAGACGAATGCTTCAACCTAGATGAACAGAATTTGGTGAGCCAAGTGGGATTTGTGTACCTGTCCTTACCACCAAGTATCATCAAGATTGGTTTAAAAAATATTTGCTGGTATTTCGGAAACTCGTTATTTCTTAGAAGCTTGGCAACCCCACTCAATGAAAGTGCTTTTCCACAGTCTGTGCCTAGGACTACTTGAAGAGGAAACAAACCATAGAAACAAAACTGAGAACTCCTTTCTTTTGTCAAGTGTCAAAGAGCTACTACAAACCATGTTGGATTTAGAGTTCCAAATTCATCTATCTATATAGGAGAGAACAGAGTGAAACCTAAATATAAAAAATGCTACTGCAGACGAACGCTTCAATCTAGAAAAACAAAGTTTGGTGAGCCAAGTGGTTTCGTGTACTGATCATTTCCACCAAATATCATCAACATTGGGTGAAAAAATATTTGCTGGTATTTCGGAAACTCGTTATTTCTTAGAAGCTTGGCAACCCCTCTCAATGAAAGTGCTTTTCCACCGTCGGTGCCTAGGGCTAATTGAAGAGGAAACAAACCATAGAGACAAAACTGAGAACTCCTTTCTTTTGTCAAGTTTCAAAGAGCTACTACAAATCATGTTGGATTTAGAGTTCCAAATTCATCTATCTATATAGCAGGGAACAGAGTGAAACCTAAATATAAAAACTGCTACTGTAGATGAACGCTTCAACCTAGAAGAACAAAATTTGGTGAGCCAAGTAGGATTTGTGTACTGATCATAACCAACAAGTATTATCAAGATTGGGTGAAAAAATATTTGCTGCTATTTCAAAAACATCGTAATTTCTTGGAAGCTTGGCAACCCCTCTCAATGAAAGTGCTTTTCCACAGTCTCTGCTTAAGGCTACTTGAAGCGGAAACAAATCATAGAGACAAAACTGAGAACTCCTTTATTTTTTGAAGTTTCAAAGAGCTACTACAAACCATGTTGGATTTAGAGTTCCAAATTCATCTATCTATATAGGAGAGAACAGAGTGAAACCTAAAAATAAAAACTTCTACTGTAAACGAACGCTTCAACTTAGAAGAACAAAATTTGGTGAGCCAAGTGGGATTTGTGGACTTGTCATTACCACCACGTATCATAAAGATTGGGTGAAAAAATATTTGCTGGTATTTCGGAGACTCGTAATTTCTTGGAAGCTTGGCAACCTCTCTCAATGAAAGTGCTTTTCCACAGTCTCTGCTTAGGGCTACTTGAAGCGGAAACAAATCATAGAGAAAAATCTGAGAACTCCTTTATTTTGTCAAGTTTCAATGAGCTACTACAAAGCATGTTGGATTTATAGTTCCAAATTCATCTATCTATATAGCAGAGAACAGAGTGAAACCTAAAAATAAAAACTGCTACTGAAAACGAACGCTTCAACCTAGAAGATCAAAATTTGGTGAGCCAAGTGGGATTTGTGGACTTGTCATTACCACCACGTATCATCAAGATTGGGTGAAAAAATATTTGCTGGTATTTCGGAAACTCGTAATTTCTTGGAAGCTTGGCAAACCCTCTCAATGAAAGTGCTTTTCCACAGTCTCTTCTTAGGGCTACTTGAAGCGAAAACAAATCATAGAGACAAAACTGAGAACTCTTTTATTTTGTCAAGTTTGAAAGTGCTACTACAAACCATGTTGGATTTAGAGTTCCAAATTCATCGATCTATATAAAAGAGAACAGAGTGAAACCTAAAAATAAAAACTGCTACTGTAAACGAACGCTTCAACCTAGAAGAACAAAATTTGGTGAGCCAAGTGGGATTTGTGGACTTGTCATTACCACCACGTATCATCAAGATTGGGTGAAAAAATATTTGCTGGTATTTCGGAAACTCGTAATTTCTTGGAAGCTTGGCAACCCCTCTCAATGAAAGTGCTTTTCCACAGTCTCTTCTTAGGGCTACTTGAAGCGAAAACAAATCATAGAGACAAAACTGAGAACTCTTTTATTTTGTCAAGTTTGAAAGTGCTACTACAAACCATGTTGGATTTAGAGTTCCAAATTCATCGATCTATATAAAAGAGAACAGAGTGAAACCTAAAAATAAAAACTGCTACTGTAAACGAACGCTTCAACCTAGAAGAACAAAATTTGGTGAGCCAAGTGGGATTTGTGGACTTGTCATTACCACCACGTATCATCAAGATTGGGTGAAAAAATATTTGCTGGTATTTCGGAAACTCGTAATTTCTTGGAAGCTTGGCAACCTCTCTCAATGAAAGTGCTTTTCCACAGTCTCTGCTTAGGGCTACTTGAAGCGGAAACAAATCATAGAGAAAAATCTGAGAACTCCTTTATTTTGTCAAGTTTCAATGAGCTACTACAAAGCATGTTGTATTTATAGTTCCAAATTCATCTATCTATATAGCAGAGAACAGAGTGAAACCTAAAAATAAAAACTGCTACTGAAAACGAACGCTTCAACCTAGAAGATCAAAATTTGGTGAGCCAAGTGGGATTTGTGGACTTGTCATTACCACCACGTATCATCAAGATTGGGTGAAAAAATATTTGCTGGTATTTCGGAAACTCGTAATTTCTTGGAAGCTTGGCAACCCCTCTCAATGAAAGTGCTTTTCCACAGTCTCTTCTTAGGGCTACTTGAAGCGAAAACAAATCATAGAGACAAAACTGAGAACTCTTTTATTTTGTCAAGTTTGAAAGAGCTACTACAAACCATGTTGGATTTAGAGTTCCAAATTCATCGATCTATATAAAAGAGAACAGAGTGAAACCTAAAAATAAAAACTGCTACTGTAAACGAACGCTTCAACCTAGAAGAACAAAATTTGGTGAGCCAAGTGGGATTTGTGGACTTGTCATTACCACCAAGTATCATCAAGATTGGCTGAAAAAATATTTGCTGGTATTTCGGAAACTCGTTATTTCTTAGAAGCTTGGCAACCCCTCTCAATGAAAGTGCTTTTCCACAGTCTGTGCCTAGGGCTACTTGAAGAGGAAACAAACCATAGAGACAAAACTGAGAACTCCTTTATTTTGTCAGTTTTCAAAGAGCCACTACAAACCATGTTGGATTTAGAGTTCCAAATTCATCTATCTATATAGCAGAGAACAGAGTGAAACCTAAACATAAAAACTGCTACTGTAGACGAACGCTTCAACCTGTGAGAACAAAATTTGGTGAGCCAAGTGGGTTTTTGTACTGATCATTACCCCCAAGTATCATCAACATTGGGTGAAAAAAATATTTGCTGGTATTTCGGAAACTCTTAATTTCTTGGAAGTTTGGCAACCCCTCTCAATGAAAGTGCTTTTCCACAGTCAGTGCCTAGGGCTACTTAAAGAGGAAACAATCCATAGAGACAAAACTGAGACCTCCTTTATTTTGTCAAGTTTCAAAGAGCTACTACAAACCATGTAGGATTTAGAGTTCCACATTCATCTATCTATATAGTAGAGAAAAGAGTGAAACCTAAAATAAAAACTGCTACTGTAAACGAATGCTTCAAACTAGAAGAAAAAGATTTGGTGAGCCAAGTGGGATTTGTGTGTCGCGACCCCTTGCCTGCAAGGAAGACGGAACTCAGGAATCTTCTTTCAGCAGTTTATTCAGGCCTTGATTAAAGTATCTTTTAGTGACCTTCCTTTCTCTTTCTACCCGAGAGCCCAAGCACAGCCTAATAAAGCCCCCCACGTACCATTCTTAAGCCGCCGCGTGGATCTTTCTTATAGGGTTGCAAGGGATAGTGTGCCAACTCTCCACAAAAGAATTTGTTTATCACAGGCCACAGTGGAAGCCGGCGCCATCTTCTAATGGCGGCCACAATCTACAACAATGGCTTACTATAGTTCCCCCTTCTATTTTATAAAACAATGCAGGCGAAAGTAGAGGTTCTATCCCACTGTGCAGAAGTGGCTGCAATGTATGGTTCAGTCCTAAGGAGGCGCCTTCCCCAGACCTGACCCCATATCAGCCGACGCCTTTTATCGTAGGGCGGGGGTGTGGACATCAAACCCGCATGCAATAGGACATGCTTTCCTTGAGGTCCGTTGAGGGATCACTCAAGTGCAGTGCTTTGCCTCTCATCCTGCATCTTGATGAAGGTGGACAAAGGGGGACAGCTGAGTCTGTTCTGTGGCTGTACACAACGACAAACGAGTTGACAGCACCCTGAAAGAAAGGCACGGACTTTAAGGCGATAGAGAAGCATTAGTGTGGAAACCCACCTGCGTGCAATGGCAGCAAGACCGGCAGAGTGCAAGGGCTTTCCAACACCAAGAGATTAACGAGGAAAGACATGTCGATCCCAGTGCAATGTTATAATAACTTGGGGTGCAACGACCATGTCAAAGATTTACTGTTTAAGCTGCGCAAGCCAGACTTGAGGTGAATTGCCATTTTCTAAAGCAGCAAGAGCTTGGATGATCATAGCCTTATCGTGAGCATTGCGGGCCTTGAGGCGACAGAGAAACCACAAACAGAGAAACATACCGAAGCAACACATTGCACCAAAAATGCCTACCCCCACCCACTCTTTAAAAAAGGAAAAGGCAGAAGATATCCAATCGGTGAATTGACCCAAAGTCACGGGATCAACACGGGTGTTATTCAAGACAGCTATCTGGGTTAGTTGAGACTGGATCATGTCTTCCGCTTCCATGGACCAATTTCCAGCCAAATATTCGCCAATGATGTGGGAAGCATTCCTGGAATCATTAAATCTGACAGAGGTTATGCATAAATGTGCACGTTGGTCAACACAACCCAAAAGCACTAAGTCAGCAAATTCTTCTACCTGAGCTTGGAGTAAATCTATTCTTTGGTTGGCAGCTAAAATCCCTGACAAAATATGTTGATTAATTGTATTTTGGGATTCAAGTATGGTGGAAGTTTGTTGGACAACTTGATTAATAGTGGCAGCAGTTTGCACTTGATTGGCCATAGCCATTCCGGCCGTAACCGCTGCAGCAGCAGATATCGCCACGGCTGTCACTATAGCCGCTGTGATTCCAAATTCTCTGCGGACTCTAAGTAGCTCAACAATAGGGAATTTATCAGGATCCGCAGTGACAGGGATTGGGACAAAAGTTGGAATTTTCATAATCACTGCTACAGTCCAGGAACCATTCCAACACTCAGATAAGAGACAGGTAGTATGAGAACAATCCAGCATCCCCGACGAGGTGGCCTCAGCCAAAAGGAATAAGAAGGGGGATTGGACACAGACCATTGCAGGAGGCAATGTGGCATTATACAACAGAGTGTTGAATGAAACAGATGTAAGTCTATTACCTTGTTCACTTTCCCTAACAGTACCAGAAATATTAGCCAGCCAACTTTTGGCTCCTACCAATTGAGCCAGTGCAGAAATATCGGCTGAAGCCCCCTTTTCATTGGAAATCAGCCATTAAAACCAGGACCAACCTACTCCTGTAGAGGAGCTGGCACTATTGTTAAAGTTATAAACATACCTATTAAGAGAAGGGGAAAGGGAGAAACCTTTAGCAACTTGATGTTTCTCCCAAGAATGATCCTGACAAGGCGTAAATGTTGGGGGGAAACCAAGATTAGGGGAACAGTAAGGAGAGGCCTTGAAATGCGTGGCATTATAAATACTACTAGAAGAAGGAGGCACTGGGATTAGTACCTCGGAGATAATAGCCAAGGTAGTTATGTTAAGAGCAGAGCTGCTGTTTGTGGGGGTCCCTGAGCCTGATTGCTTCCCCGAAGCTACCTTGCTCAATACAGCACTGATAATGCTTCCTGAGACCTGATTGGACCGCAATGGGTCCTCCCAGTTAGTCAAATTTTTGGTCTTAAGGCTAATGCAATTAGCGTTTCTAAGGCTGAAACAAAAAACTCCTGTGAGATTAACTTGAGATTGATTAAAAATTCTCTCCATGTCCGCTCTAGGAGAGGCACAGGGAGCAGACATCTCACATGAGGTTGAAAAAAGAGTGGGGAGGACACTAGAATTACCATGAACCGGCATCGGCATTGGCCATGCCCGTGCCACTGCCCACCACCGCATTGGTGTCGCCTGTGCCATCGGCACCAGCACCAGAGCCAGAGCACTTAGCAGAATGAAGATCCTCATCACAGGATTGTTGTGGTATCTCTTGTTGCTGGTCAGCTGATGTCGAGACTCTTCTTGTCAAGCGTTCAGGGACCCACAATGGTTCCGCACGATCCTGGGGAAAAACACATACAGATCCTCGTGCCCATGTCAGCACGGGGTCAGGGCCATTCCATTGGCCCGTGAGAACATCCTTTCACTTAACATAACCAATCACAGAGGGCTGAGGGGACACATGTCTATCGGCCGCAGAGCGACCATGAATATCCAAATTCAAAAAATTAATGGTAAAGAGAGCTAAGGACAGGCGTTCTTTAGGAGTGTGTTCAGCTCCTATTCCCCCTTTTTGTTTTCGTAAAGTTTCCTTTAAGGTGCGATGAGCACGCTCAACAATGCCTTGTCCTTGAGGATTATAAGGTAAACCATGAGTAAGTTGCACTCCCATAGTAGAACAAAAAGCTGTAAATTGTCTGCCAGTATAAGCAGGTCCATTATCAGTCTTAAGGGATGCAGGTGCACCCCATGCTGCCCATGCCTCTAAACAGTGAGTAATGACATTACGTGCCTTTTCTCCCGATAAAGCAGAAGCATGGATAATTCCAGAGCACGTATCAACGGAAACGTGCACATATTTAAGGTTACCAAAGTCAGGTATATGTGTCACATCCATTTGCCAAACAACCAATGGCTTTAATCCCCGTGGGTTTACTCCATAATTAGGGGGATGAAGAAATGTGACACAATGGGGACATTGCAATACTATCTGCCGAGCATCCGCTCTTGAAATGGAAAAACGCCTGCGCAGCGTTAATGCATTAACATGGAAGTTTTGGTGAAACAACATAGCCCTCTCTAAGGAGGAAGCCAAGCATATCAATTGACCTTTAGTGGCTAAGTCCGCACAGGCATTACCTTGGGATAACGGACCAGGAAGAGAGGTGTGAGCCCTGATGTGCATTGGATAAAAAGAAGCAGTGCGGTTAGAGATAAGCTGTTGAAGCTGAGTAAAGTAAACAGACACATTATGAGCATCACTAATAGTTCCCACTTTCTCCAGGACTTTTAGTGCTTGTACCACATAGCTGGAGTCCGAAATAAGATTAAAAGGAAAAGAACACTGTTTAAAAACTTTAATAACAATTTGTAGTTCTACCCATTGTGGATTTCCAGGAGCAAATTGATGCTGGATAGGGGGAGAGTCATTAATTACATAAGCTCCCATTCCAGACTTGGAACCATCAGTAAAAATGTTAACAGCCCCCTCTATGTTTGGGCATGGAAAGCTCTCCTTGAAACACCCCCACCGTACGGCGGCGGGTCCTGAGGATCATTTTTTTTTTCTTTTTCTTTTTTTTTTTCTTCTTCTGAGCTCCTGTTTATTTTTGTTCCCTTCTCCCATAGTTAATCTCCCTAGCTGCCGAGACAGTCTCCTGAGCTCCTCCTCCTCTTCTGACCCACTTTTGCATGGGAGTGTGCGCAGTGTACTGAGATCTGGATACAAGCGTTTCCTCCCCCGTTTCTCGCTCTGCACATTCCCTTCCTCCTGAAATATTTCACTCCGTGCCACAGACAATCGCCTCCTCCTCTGTTTCTCGCTCCGCACACTGCCATCCTCCTGAAATACGTCACTGCCTGCCGGAGATAATTGTTTCCTCCCCTGTTTCTCGCTTCGCACACTCCCACCCTCCTGAAATACCTCACTGCCTGCCATTTCTGATCTTTCTTCATGTAATTGCTCTAAAACTTCTTGTCCTTTAGTAAGTGCTTCCTGACATCTGCTATCTGCGAGGCAACTACGGATCATCTTCCAAAGGGGTATCACCCCACCCTCTAATATGCGCTGCTCAGAAGTAAAGTCAAGGTCTGTGCCTAACTTATCCCAGCTAGGTATAGTGAGGCTACCAGAAAATGCGAACCACGGGGCAACAATATCTGCCTTCTGTAAAAATCTCTGTAAAGTACTATGTTTCACTTTTAGGCCCTTGGAACGTAACAGGTTATCTAGGGCCAGGAGAAGCGGACTTGAAGATACGGCACCCATGACACAACAAAAGACACACAAAAAACAAGAGTGAAAGTAAGAGCAAAAGTACACATTGCAGCTGCAATAAGATTTAATGCTCTCTCTGGCTTTACAGAGGAGCTGCCGCTTTGACAGCGGGTCCTAATTACCTAGGACTAATCTCCGCTTTAACCGCGGGTCCCAATAATCTAGGACTGATCTCCGCTTTACCTGCAGGTCCCAACTTACCTGGGACTAATTGGTGCACCACCCCTGACTGCTGAAAGTTCTGGTTCCCGGGTTTTCAGCACCATTTGTCGCGACCCCTTGCCCGCAAGGAAGACGCAACTCAGGAATCTTCTTTCAGCAGTTTATTCAGGCCTTCATTAAAGTATCTTTTAGTGACCTTCCTTTCTCTTTCTACCCGAGAGCCCAAGCACAGCCTAATAAAGCCCCCCACGTACCAATCTTAAGCCTACGCGTGGATCTTTCTTATAGGGTGGCAAGGGATAGCGTGCCAACTCTCCACAAAAGAATTTGTTTATCACAGGCCACAGTGGAAGCCGGCGCCATCTTCTAATGGCGGCCACAATCTACAACAATGGCTTACTACATTTGTGTACTGATCATTACCACCAAGTATCATCAAGATTGGGTAAAAAAATATTTGCTGGTATTTCGGAAACTCGTTATTTCTTAGAAGCTTGGCAACCCCACTCAATGAAAGTGCTTTTCCACAGTCTGTGCCTAGGACTACTTGAAGAGGAAACAAACCATAGAAACAAAACTGAGAACTCCTTTATTTTGTCAAGTGTCAAAGAGCTACTACAAACCATGTTGGATTTAGAGTTCCAAATTCATCTATCTATATAGGAGAGAACAGAGTGAAACCTAAATATAAAAAATGCTACTGTATACGAACGCTTCAATCTAGAAGAACAAGATTTGGTGAGCCAAGTGGGTTTTTTGTACTGATCATTACCACCAAGTATCATCAACATTCGGTGAAAAAATAATTGCTGGTATTTCGGAAACTCGTTATTTCTTAGAAGCTTGGCAACCCCTCTCAATGAAAGTGCTTTTCCACCATCGGTGCCTAGGGCTAATTGAAGAGGAAACAAAGCATAGAGACAAAACTGAGAACTCCTTTCTTTTGTCAAGTTTCAAAGAGCTACTACAAATAATGTTGGATTTAGAGTTCCAAATTCATCTATCTGTATAGCAGAGAACAGAGTGAAACCTAAATATAAAAACTGCTACTGAGGATGAACGCATCAACCTAGAAGAACAAAATTTGGTGAGCCAAGTGGGATTTGTGTACTGATCATAACCACCAAGTATCATCAAGATTGGGTGAAAAAATATTTGCTGCTATTTCGGAAACTTCGTATTTCTTGGAAGCTTGGCAACCCCTGTCAATGAAAGTGCTTTTCCACAGTCTCTGCTTAAGGCTACTTGAAGCGGAAATAAATCATAGAGACAAAACTGAGAACTCCTTTATTTTGTCAAGTTTCAAAGAGCTACTACAAACCATGTTGGATTTAGTGTTCCAAATTCATCTATCTATATAGGAGAGAACAGAGTGAAACCTAAAAATAAAAAGTGCTACTCTAAACGAACGCTTCAATTAGAAGAACAAAATTTGGTGAGCAAAGTGGGATTTGTGGACTTGTCATTACCACCACGTATCATCAAGATTGGGTGAAAAAATATTTGCTGGTATTTCGGAAACTCGTAATTTCTTGGAAGCTTGGCAACCCCTCTCAATGAGAGTGCTTTTCCACAGTCTCTGCTTACGGCTACTTGAAGCGGAAACAAATCATAGAGACAAAACTGAGATCTCCTTTATTTTGTAAAGTTTCAAAGAGCTACTACAAACCATGTTGGATTTAGAGTTCCAAATTCATCTATCTATATAGGAGAGAACAGAGTGAAACCTAAAAATAAAAACTGCTACTGTAAACGAACGCTTCAACCTCGAGGAACAAAATTGGGCTAGCCAAGTGGGATTTCTGGACTTGTCATTACCACCACATATCATCAAGATTGGGTGAAAAAATATTTGCTGGTATTTCGGAAACTCGTAATTTCTTGGAAGCTTGGCAGCCCCTCTCAATGAAAGTGGTTTTCCACAGTCTCTGCTTAGGGCTACTTGAAGCGGAAACAAATCATAGAGACAAAACTGAGATCTCCTTTATTTTGTAAAGTTTCACAGAGCCACTACAAACCATGTTGCATTTAGAGTTCCAAATTCATCTATCTATATAGAAGAGAACAGAGTGAAACCTAAACATAAAAACTGCTACTGAGGACGAACGCTTCAACCTGGAAGAACAAAATTTGGTGAGCCAAGTGGGTTTTGTGTACTGATCATTACCACCAAGTATCATCAAGATTGGGTGAAAAAATATTTGCTGGTATTTTGGAAACTCGTTATTTCTTAGAAGCTTGGCAACCCCAATCAATGAAAGTGCTTTTCCACAGTCTGTGCCTAGGACTACTTGAAGAGGAAACCAACCATAGAAACAAAACTGAGAACTCCTTTCCTTTGTCAAGTGTCAAAGAGCTACTACAAACCATGTAGGATTTAGAGTTCCACATTCATCTATCTATATAGGAGAGAAAAGAGTGAAACCTAAATTAAAAACTGCTACTGTAAACGAATGCTTGAATCTAGAAGAAAAAATTTGGTGAGCCAAGTGGGATTTGTGTACTGATCATTACCACCAAGTATCATCAAGATTGGGTGAAAAAATATTTGCTGGTATTTCGGAAACTCGTTATTTCTTAGAAGCTTGGAAACCCCTCTCAATGAAAGTGCTTTTCCACCGTCGGTGCGTAGGGCTACTTGAAGAGGAAACAAACCATAGAGACAAAACTGAGAACTCCTTTCTTTTGTCAAGTTTCAAAGAGCTACTACAAATCATGTTGGATTTAGAGTTCCAAATTCATCTATCTATATAGGAGAGAACAGAGTGAAACCTAAAAATAAAAACTGCTACTGTAAATGAACGCTTCAACCTAGAAGAACAAAATTTGGTGAGCCAAGTGGGATTTGTGGACTTGTCATTACCACCACGTATCATCAAGATTGGGTGAAAAAATATTTGCTGGTATTTCGGAAACTCGTAATTTCTTGGAAGCTTGGCAACCCCTCTCAATGAAAGTGCTTTTCCACAGTCTCTGCTTAGGGCTACTTGAAGCGGAAACAAATAATAGAGACAAAACTAAAAACTCCTTTATTTTGTCAAGTTTCAAAGAGCTAATACAAACCATATTGGATTTAGAGTTCCAAATTCATCTATCTATATGGGAGAGAACAGAGTAAAACCTAAAAATAAAAACTGCTATTGTAGACGAATGCTTCAACCTAGAAGAACAAAATTCGGTGAGCCAAGTGGGATTTGTGTACTTGTACTTACCACCAAGTATCATCAAGATTGGGTGAAAAAATATTTGCTGGTATTTCGGAAACTCGTTATTTCTTAGAAGCTTGGCAACCCCTCTCAATGAAAGTGCTTTTCCACCGTCGGTGCCTAGCTCTAATTGAAGAGAAAACAAACCATAGAGACAAAACTAAGATCTCCTTTCTTTTGTCAAGTTTCAAAGAGCCACTACAAACCATGTTGGATTTAGAGTTATAAATTCATCTATCTATATAGCAGAGAACAGAGTGAAACCTAAATATAAAAACTGCTACTGTAGACTAACGCTTCAACCTAGAAGAAAAAAATTTGGTGAGCCAAGTGGGTTTTGGTACCGATCATTACCCACAAGTATCATCAACATTGGGTGAAAAAAATATTTGCTGGTATTTCGGAAACTCGTAATTTCTTGGAAGCTTGGCAAACCCTCTCAATGAAAGTGCGTTTCCACAGTCAGTGCCCAGGGCTACTTAAAGAGGAAACAATCCATAGAGACAAAACGGAGACCTCCTTTATTTTGTCAAGTTTCAAATAGCTACTACAAACCATGTAGGATTTAGAGTTCCACATTCATCTATCTATATAGGAGAGAAAAGAGTGAAACCTAAATTAAAAACTGCTACTGTAAACGAATGCTTCAAACTAGAAGAAAAAATTTGGTGAGCCAAGTGGGATTTGTGTACTGATCATTACCACCAAGTATCATCAAGATTGGGTGAAAAAATGTTTGCTGGTATTTCGGAAACTCGTTATTTCTTAGAAGCTTGGAAACCCCTCTCAATGAAAGTGCTTTTCCACCGTCGGTGCGTAGGGCTACTTGAAGAGGAAACAAACCATAGAGACAAAACTGAGAACTCCTTTCTTTTGTCAAGTTTCAAAGAGCTACTACAAATCATGTTGGATTTAGAGTTCCAAATTCATCTATCTATATAGGAGAGAACAGAGTGAAACCTAAAAATAAAAACTGCTACTGTAAATGAACGCTTCAACCTAGAAGAACAAAACTTGGTGAGCCAAGTGGGATTTGTGGACTTGTCATTACCACCACGTATCATCAAGATTGGGTGAAAAAATATTTGCTGGTATTTCGGAAACTCGTAATTTCTTGGAAGCTTGGCAACCCCTCTCAATGAAAGTGCTTTTCCACAGTCTCTGCTTAGGGCTACTTGAAGCGGAAACAAATCATAGAGACAAAACTAAAAACTCCTTTATTTTGTCAAGTTTCAAAGAGCTAATACAAACCATATTGGATTTAGAGTTCCAAATTCATCTATCTATATGGGAGAGAACAGAGTAAAACCTAAAAATAAAAACTGCTATTGTAGACGAATGCTTCAACCTAGAAGAACAAAATTCGGTGAGCCAAGTGGGATTTGTGTACTTGTACTTACCACCAAGTATCATCAAGATTGGGTGAAAAAATATTTGCTGGTATTTCGGAAACTCGTTATTTCTTAGAAGCTTGGCAACCCCTCTCAATGAAAGTGCTTTTCCACCGTCGGTGCCTAGCTTTAATTGAAGAGAAAACAAACCATAGAGACAAAACTTAGATCTCCTTTCTTTTGTCAAGTTTCAAAGAGCCACTACAAACCATGTTGGATTTAGAGTTATAAATTCATCTATCTATATAGCAGAGAACAGAGTGAAACCTAAATATAAAAACTGCTACAGTAGACTAACGCTTCAACCTAGAAGAAAAAAATTTGGTGAGCCAAGTGGGTTTTGGTACCGATCATTACCCCCAAGTATCATCAACATTGGGTGAAAAAAATATTTGCTGGTATTTCGGAAACTCGTAATTTCTTGGAAGCTTGGCAAACCCTCTCAATGAAAGTGCGTTTCCACAGTCAGTGCCCAGGGCTACTTAAAGAGGAAACAATCCATAGAGACAAAACGGAGACCTCCTTTATTTTGTCAAGTTTCAAATAGCTACTACAAACCATGTAGGATTTAGAGTTCCACATTCATCTATCTATATAGGAGAGAAAAGAGTAAAACCTAAATTAAAAACTGCTACTGTAAACGAATGCTTCAAACTAGAAGAAAAAATTTGGTGAGCCAAGTGTGATTTGTGTACTGATCATTACCACCAAGTATCATCAAGATTGGGTGAAAAAATATTTGCTGGTATTTCGGAAACTCGTTATTTCTTAGAAGCTTGGAAACCCCTCTCAATGAAAGTGCTTTTCCACCGTCGGTGCCTAGGGCTACTTACTTGAAGAGGAAACAAACCATAGAGACAAAACTGAGAACTCCTTTCTTTTGTCAAGTTTCAAAGAGCTACTACAAATCATGTTGGATTTAGAGTTCCAAATTCATCTATCTATATAGGAGAGAACAGAGTGAAACCTAAAAATAAAAACTGCTACTGTAAATGAACGCTTCAACCTAGAAGAACAAAATTTGGTGAGCCAAGTGGGATTTGTGGACTTGTCATTACCACCACGTATCATCAAGATTGGGTGAAAAAATATTTGCTGGTATTTCGTAAACTCGTAATTTCTTGGAAGCTTGGCAACCCCTCTCAATGAAAGTGCTTTTCCACAGTCTCTGCTTAGGGCTACTTGAAGCGGAAACAAATCATAGAGACAAAACTAAAAACTCCTTTATTTTGTCAAGTTTCAAAGAGCTAATACAACCCATATTGATTTAGAGTTCCAAATTCATCTATCTATATGGGAGAGAACAGAGTAAAACCTAAAAATAAAAACTGCTATTGTAGACGAATGCTTCAAACCTAGAAGAACAAAATTCGGTGAGCCAAGTGGGATTTGTGTACTTGTACTTACCACCAGTATCATCAAGATTGGGTGAAAAAATATTTGCTGGTATTCGGAAACTCGTTATTTCTTAGAAGCTTGGCAACCCCTCTCAATGAAAGTGCTTTTCCACCGTCGGTGCCTAGCTCTAATTGAAGAGAAAACAAACCATAGAGACAAAACTTAGATCTCCTTTCTTTTGTCAAGTTTCAAAGAGCCACTACAAACCATGTTTGGATTTAGAGTTATAAATTCATCTATCTATATAGCAGAGAACAGAGTGAAACCTAAATATAAAAACTGCTACTGTAGACTAACGCTTCAACCTAGAAGAAAAAATTTGGTGAGCCAAGTGGTTTTGGTACCGATCATTACCCCCAAGTATCATCAACATTGGGTGAAAAAATATTTGCTGGTATTTCGGAAACTCGTAATTTCTTGGAAGCTTGGCAACCCTCTCAATGAAAGTGCGTTTTTACAGTCAGTGCCTAGGGCTACTTAAAGAGGAAACAATCCATAGAGACAAAACGGAGACCTCCTTTATTTTCTCAAGTTTCAAATAGCTACTACAAACCATGTAGGATTTAGAGTTCCACATTCATCTATCTATATAGGAGAGAAAAGAGTGAACCTAAATTAAAAACTGCTACTGTAAACGAATGCTTCAAACTAGAAGAAAAAATTTGGTGAGCCAAGTGGGATTTGTGTACTGATCATTACCACCAAGTATCATCAAGATTGGGTGAAAAAAATATTTGCTGGTATTTCGGAAACTCGTTATTTCTTAGAAGCTTGGAAACCCCTCTCAATGGAAAGTGCTTTTCCACCTTCGGTGCCTAGGGCTACTTGAAGAGGAAACAAACCATAGAGACAAAACTGAGAACTCCTTTCTTTTGTCAAGTTTCAAAGAGCTACTACAAATCAAGTTGGATTTAGAGTTCCAAATTCATCTATCTATATAGGAGAGAACAGAGTGAAACCTAAAAATAAAAACTGCTACTGTAAATGAACGCTTCAACCTAGAAGAACAAAATTTGGTGAGCCAAGTGGGATTTGTGGACTTGTCATTACCACCACGTATCATCAAGATTGGGTGAAAAATATTTGCTGGTATTTCGGAAACTCGTAATTTCTTGGAAGCTTGGCAACCCCTCTCAATGAAAGTGCTTTTCCACAGTCTCTGCTTAGGGCTACTTGAAGCGGAAACAAATCATAGAGACAAAACTAAAAACTCCTTTATTTTGTCAAGTTTCAAAGAGCTAATACAAACCATATTGGATTTAGAGTTCCAAATTCATCTATCTATATGGGAGAGAACAGAGTAAAACCTAAAAATAAAAACTGCTATTGTAGACGAATGCTTCAACCTAGAAGAACAAAATTCGGTGAGCCAAGTGGGATTTGTGTACTTGTACTTACCACCAAGTATCATCAAGATTGGGTGAAAAAATATTTGCTGGTATTTCGGAAACTCGTTATTCTTAGAAGCTTGGCAACCCCTCTCAATGAAAGTGCTTTTCCACCGTCGGTGCCTAGCTCTAATTGAAGAGAAAACAAACCATAGAGACAAAACTTAGATCTCCTTTCTTTTGTCAAGTTTCAAAGAGCCACTACAAACCATGTTGGATTTAGAGTTATAAATTCATCTATCTATATAGCAGAGAACAGAGTGAAACCTAAATATAAAAACTGCTACTGTAGACTAACGCTTCAACCTAGAAGAAAAAAATTTGGTGAGCCAAGTGGGTTTTGGTACCGATCATTACCCCCAAGTATCTTCAACATTGGGTGAAAAAAATATTTGCTGGTATTTCGGAAACTCGTAATTTTCTTGGAAGCTTGGCAAACCCTCTCAATGAAAGTGCGTTTCCACAGTCAGTGCCTAGGGCTACTTAAAGAGGAAACAATCCATAGAGACAAAACGGAGACCTCCTTTATTTTGTCAAGTTTCAAATAGCTACTACAAACCATGTAGGATTTAGAGTTCCACATTCATCTATCTATATAGGAGAGAAAAGAGTGAAACCTAAATTAAAAACTGCTACTGTAAACGAATGCTTCAAACTAGAAGAAAAATTTGGTGAGCCAAGTGGGATTTGTGTACTGATCATTACCACCAAGTATCATGAAGATTGGGTGAAAAAATATTTGCTGGTATTTCAGAAACTCGTTATTTCTTAGAAGCTTGGCAACCGCACTCAATGAAAATGCTTTTGAACAGTCTGTGCCTAGGACTACTTGAAGAGGAAACAAACGATAGAAACAAAACTGAGAACTCCTTTATTTTGTCAAGTGTCAAAGAGCTACTACAAACCATGTTGGATTTAGAGTTCCAAATTTATCTATCTATATAGGAGAGAACAGAGTGAAACCTAAATATAAAAACTGCTACTGTAGACGAACGCTTCAATCTAGAAGAACAAGATTTGGTGAGCCAAGTGGGTTTTGTGTACTGATCATTACCACCAAGTATCATCAACATTGGGTGAAAAAATAATTGCTGGTATTTCGGAAACTCCTTATTTCTTAGAAGCTTGGCAACCCCTCTCAATGAAAGTGCTTTTCCACCGTCGGTGCCTAGGCAAATAGAAGAGGAAACAAACCATAAAGACAAAACTGAGAACTCCTTTCTTTTGTCAAGTTTCAAAGAGCTACTACAAACCATGATGGATTTAGAGTCCAAATTCTTCTATCTATATAGGAGAGAACAGAGTGAAACCTAAAAATAAAAACTGCTACTGTAAACGAACGCTTCAACCTAGAAGAACAAATTTGGTGAGCCAAGTGGGATTTTTGGACTTGTCATTACCACCACGTATCATCAAGATTCTGTGAAAAAATATTTGCTGGTATTTCGGAAACTCGTAATTTCTTGGAAGCTTGGCAACCCCTCTCAAGGAAAGTGCTTTTCCATAGTGTCTGCTTAGGGCTACTTGAAGCGGAAACAAATCATAGAGACAAAAACTGAGAACTCCTTTATTTTGTCAAGTTTCAAAGAGCCACTACAATCCATGTTGCATTTAGAGTTCCAAATTCATCTATCTATATAGCAGAGAACAGAGTGAAACCTAAACATAAAAACTGCTACTGTAGACGAACGCGTCAACCTGGAAGAACAAAATTTGGTGAGCCAAGTGGGTTTTGGGTACTGATCATTACCACCAAGTGTCATCAACATTGGGTGAAAAAAATATTTGCTCCTATTTCGGAAACTCGTAATTTTTGGAAGCTTGGCAACCCCTCTCAATGAAAGTGCTTTTCCACAGTCAGTGCCCAGGGCTACTTAAAGAGGAAACAATCCATAGAGACAAAACGGAGACCTCCTTTATTTTGTCAAGTTTCAAATAGCTACTACAAACCATGTAGGATTTAGAGTTCCACATTCATCTATCTATATAGGAGAGAAAAGAGTGAAACCTAAATTAAAAACTGCTACTGTAAACGAATGCTTCAAACTAGAAGAAAAAATTTGGTGAGCCAAGTGGGATTTGTGTACTGATCATTACCACCAATTATCATCAAGATTGGGTGAAAAAATGTTTGCTGGTATTTCGGAAACTCGTTATTTCTTAGAAGCTTGGAAACCCCTCTCAATGAAAGTGCTTTTCCACCTTCGGTGCCTAGGGCTACTTGAAGAGGAAACAAACCATAGAGACAAAACTGAGAACTCCTTTCTTTTGTCACGTTTCAAAGAGCTACTACAAATCATGTTGGATTTAGAGTTCCAAATTCATCTATCTATATAGGAGAGAACAGAGTGAAACCTAAAAATAAAAACTGCTACTGTAAATGAACGCTTCAACCTAGAAGAACAAAATTTGGTGAGCCAAGTGGGATTTGTGGACTTGTCATTACCACCACGTATCATCAAGATTGGGTGAAAAAATATTTGCTGGTATTTCGGAAACTCGTAATTTCTTGGAAGCTTGGCAACCCCTCTCAATGAAAGTGCTTTTCCACAGTCTCTGCTTAGGGCTACTTGAAGCGGAAACAAATCATAGAGACAAAACTAAAAACTCCTTTATTTTGTCAAGTTTCAAAGAGCTAATACAAACCATATTGGATTTAGAGTTCCAAATTCATCTATCTATATGGGAGAGAACAGAGTAAAACCTAAAAATAAAAACTGCTATTGTAGACGAATGCTTCAACCTAGAAGAACAAAATTCGGTGAGCCAAGTGGGATTTGTGTACTTGTACTTACCACCAAGTATCATCAAGATTGGGTGAAAAAATATTTGCTGGTATTTCGGAAACTCGTTATTTCTTAGAAGCTTGGCAACCCCTCTCAATGAAAGTGCTTTTCCACCGTCGGTGCCTAGCTCTAATTGAAGAGAAAACAAACCATAGAGACAAAGCTTAGATCTCCTTTCTTTTGTCAAGTTTCAAAGAGCCACTACAAACCATGTTGGATTTAGAGTTATAAATTCATCTATCTATATAGCAGAGATCAGAGTGAAACCTAAACATAAAAACTGCTACTCTAGAAGAACGCTTCCACCTAGAAGAACAAAATTTGGTGAGCCAAGTGTGATTTGTGTACTGATCATTACCACCAAGTATCATCAAGATTGGGTGAAAAAATATTTGCTGGTATTTCGGAAACTCGTTATTTCTTAGAAGCTTGGCAACCGCACTCAATGAAAATGCTTTTGAACAGTCTGTGCCTAGGAATACTTGAAGAGGAAACAAACGATAGAAACAAAACTGAGAACTCCTTTATTTTGTCAAGTGTCAAAGAGCTACTACAAACCATGTTGGATTTAGAGTTCCAAATTCATCTATCTATATAGCAGAGATCAGAGTGAAACCTAAACATAAAAACTGCTACTCTAGAAGAACGCTTCCACCTAGAAGAACAAAATTTGGTGAGCCAAGTGTGATTTGTGTACTGATCATTACCACCAAGTATCATCAAGATTGGGTGAAAAAATATTTGCTGGTATTTCGGAAACTCGTTATTTCTTAGAAGCTTGGCAACCGCACTCAATGAAAATGCTTTTGAACAGTCTGTGCCTAGGAATACTTGAAGAGGAAACAAACGATAGAAACAAAACTGAGAACTCCTTTATTTTGTCAAGTGTCAAAGAGCTACTACAAACCATGTTGGATTTAGAGTTCCAAATTCATCTATCTATATAGGAGAGAACAGAGTGAAACCTAAATATAAAAACTGCTGCTGTAGACGAACGCTTCAATCTAGAAGAACAAGATTTGGTGAGCCAAGTGGGTTTTGTGTACTGATCATTACCACCAAGTATCATCAACATTGGGTGAAAAAATAATTGCTGGTATTTCGGAAACTCCTTATTTCTTAGAAGCTTGGCAACCCCTCTCAATGAAAGTGCTTTTCCACCGTCGGTGCCTAGGGCAAATCGAAGAGGAAACAAACCATAAAGACAAAACTGAGAACTCCTTTCTTTTGTCAAGTTTCAAAGAGCTACTACAAACCATGTTGGATTTAGAGTCCAAATTCTTCTATCTATATAGGAGAGAACAGAGTGAAACCTAAAAATAAAAACTGCTACTGTAAACGAACGCTTCAACCTAGAAGAACAAAATTTGGTGAGCCAAGTGGGATTTGTGGACTTGTCATTACCACCACGTATCATCAAGATTCTGTGAAAAAATATTTGCTGGTATTTCGGAAACTCGTAATTTCTTGGAAGCTTGGCAACCCCTCTCAAGGAAAGTGCTTTTCCACAGTGTCTGCTTAGGGCTACTTGAAGCGGAAACAAATCATAGAGACAAAACTGAGAACTCCTTTATTTTGTCAAGTTTCAAAGAGCCACTACAATCCATGTTGCATTTAGAGTTCCAAATTCATCTATCTATATAGCAGAGAACAGAGTGAAACCTAAACATAAAAACTGCTACTGTAGACGAACGCTTCAACCTGGAAGAACAAAATTTGGTGAGCCAAGTGGGTTTTGGGTACTGATCATTACCACCAAGTGTCATCAACATTGGGTGAAAAAAATATTTGCTGCTATTTCGGAAACTCGTAATTTTTGGAAGCTTGGCAACCCCTCTCAATGAGTGTGCTTTTCCACAGTCAGTGCCCAGGGCTACTTAAAGAGGAAACAATCCATAGAGACAAAACGGAGACCTCCTTTATTTTGTCAAGTTTCAAATAGCTACTACAAACCATGTAGGATTTAGAGTTCCACATTCATCTATCTATATAGGAGAGAAAAGAGTGAAACCTAAATTAAAAACTGCTACTGTAAACGAATGCTTCAAACTAGAAGAAAAAATTTGGTGAGCCAAGTGGGATTTGTGTACTGATCATTACCACCAATTATCATCAAGATTGGGTGAAAAAATGTTTGCTGGTATTTCGGAAACTCGTTATTTCTTAGAAGCTTGGAAACCCCTCTCAATGAAAGTGCTTTTCCACCTTCGGTGCCTAGGGCTACTTGAAGAGGAAACAAACCATAGAGACAAAACTGAGAACTCCTTTCTTTTGTCAAGTTTCAAAGAGCTACTACAAATCATGTTGGATTTAGAGTTCCAAATTCATCTATCTATATAGGAGAGAACAGAGTGAAACCTAAAAATAAAAACTGCTACTGTAAATGAACGCTTCAACCTAGAAGAACAAAATTTGGTGAGCCAAGTGGGATTTGTGGACTTGTCATTACCACCACGTATCATCAAGATTGGGTGAAAAAATATTTGCTGGTATTTCGGAAACTCGTAATTTCTTGGAAGCTTGGCAACCCCTCTCAATGAAAGTGCTTTTCCACAGTCTCTGCTTAGGGCTACTTGAAGCGGAAACAAATCATAGAGACAAAACTAAAAACTCCTTTATTTTGTCAAGTTTCAAAGAGCTAATACAAACCATATTGGATTTAGAGTTCCAAATTCATCTATCTATATGGGAGAGAACAGAGTAAAACCTAAAAATAAAAACTGCTATTGTAGACGAATGCTTCAACCTAGAAGAACAAAATTCGGTGAGCCAAGTGGGATTTGTGTACTTGTACTTACCACCAAGTATCATCAAGATTGGGTGAAAAAATATTTGCTGGTATTTCGGAAACTCGTTATTTCTTAGAAGCTTGGCAACCCCTCTCAATGAAAGTGCTTTTCCACCGTCGGTGCCTAGCTCTAATTGAAGAGAAAACAAACCATAGAGACAAAACTTAGATCTCCTTTCTTTTGTCAAGTTTCAAAGAGCCACTACAAACCATGTTGGATTTAGAGTTCCAAATTCATCTATCTATATAGCAGAGATCAGAGTGAAACCTAAACATAAAAACTGCTACTCTAGAAGAACGCTTCCACCTAGAAGAACAAAATTTGGTGAGCCAAGTGTGATTTGTGTACTGATCATTACCACCAAGTATCATCAAGATTGGGTGAAAAAATATTTGCTGGTATTTCGGAAACTCGTTATTTCTTAGAAGCTTGGCAACCGCACTCAATGAAAATGCTTTTGAACAGTCTGTGCCTAGGAATACTTGAAGAGGAAACAAACGATAGAAACAAAACTGAGAACTCCTTTATTTTGTCAAGTGTCAAAGAGCTACTACAAACCATGTTGGATTTAGAGTTCCAAATTCATCTATCTATATAGGAGAGAACAGAGTGAAACCTAAATATAAAAACTGCTGCTGTAGACGAACGCTTCAATCTAGAAGAACAAGATTTGGTGAGCCAAGTGGGTTTTGTGTACTGATCATTACCACCAAGTATCATCAACATTGGGTGAAAAAATAATTGCTGGTATTTCGGAAACTCCTTATTTCTTAGAAGCTTGGCAACCCCTCTCAATGAAAGTGCTTTTCCACCGTCGGTGCCTAGGGCAAATCGAAGAGGAAACAAACCATAAAGACAAAACTGAGAACTCCTTTCTTTTGTCAAGTTTCAAAGAGCTACTACAAACCATGTTGGATTTAGAGTCCAAATTCTTCTATCTATATAGGAGAGAACAGAGTGAAACCTAAAAATAAAAACTGCTACTGTAAACGAATGCTTCAACCTAGAAGAACAAAATTTGGTGAGCCAAGTGGGATTTGTGGACTTGTCATTACCACCACGTATCATCAAGATTCTGTGAAAAAATATTTGCTGGTATTTCGGAAACTCGTAATTTCTTGGAAGCTTGGCAACCCCTCTCAAGGAAAGTGCTTTTCCACAGTGTCTGCTTAGGGCTACTTGAAGCGGAAACAAATCATAGAGACAAAACTGAGAACTCCTTTATTTTGTCAAGTTTCAAAGAGCCACTACAATCCATGTTGCATTTAGAGTTCCAAATTCATCTATCTATATAGCAGAGAACAGAGTGAAACCTAAACATAAAAACTGCTACTGTAGACGAACGCTTCAACCTGGAAGAACAAAATTTGGTGAGCCAAGTGGGTTTTGGGTACTGATCATTACCACCAAGTGTCATCAACATTGGGTGAAAAAAAATATTTGCTGCTATTTCGGAAACTCGTAATTTTTGGAAGCTTGGCAACCCCTCTCAATGAAAGTGCTTTTCCACAGTCAGTGCCCAGGGCTACTTAAAGAGGAAACAATCCATAGAGACAAAACGGAGACCTCCTTTATTTTGTCAAGTTTCAAATAGCTACTACAAACCATGTAGGATTTAGAGTTCCACATTCATCTATCTATATAGGAGAGAAAAGAGTGAAACCTAAATTAAAAACTGCTACTGTAAACGAATGCTTCAAACTAGAAGAAAAAATTTGGTGAGCCAAGTGGGATTTGTGTACTGATCATTACCACCAATTATCATCAAGATTGGGTGAAAAAATGTTTGCTGGTATTTCGGAAACTCGTTATTTCTTAGAAGCTTGGAAACCCCTCTCAATGAAAGTGCTTTTCCACCTTCGGTGCCTAGGGCTACTTGAAGAGGAAACAAACCATAGAGACAAAACTGAGAACTCCTTTCTTTTGTCAAGTTTCAAAGAGCTACTACAAATCATGTTGGATTTAGAGTTCCAAATTCATCTATCTATATAGGAGAGAACAGAGTGAAACCTAAAAATAAAAACTGCTACTGTAAATGAACGCTTCAACCTAGAAGAACAAAATTTGGTGAGCCAAGTGGGATTTGTGGACTTGTCATTACCACCACGTATCATCAAGATTGGGTGAAAAAATATTTGCTGGTATTTCGGAAACTCGTAATTTCTTGGAAGCTTGGCAACCCCTCTCAATGAAAGTGCTTTTCCACAGTCTCTGCTTAGGGCTACTTGAAGCGGAAACAAATCATAGAGACAAAACTAAAAACTCCTTTATTTTGTCAAGTTTCAAAGAGCTAATACAAACCATATTGGATTTAGAGTTCCAAATTCATCTATCTATATGGGAGAGAACAGAGTAAAACCTAAAAATAAAAACTGCTATTGTAGACGAATGCTTCAACCTAGAAGAACAAAATTCGGTGAGCCAAGTGGGATTTGTGTACTTGTACTTACCACCAAGTATCATCAAGATTGGGTGAAAAAATATTTGCTGGTATTTCGGAAACTCGTTATTTCTTAGAAGCTTGGCAACCCCTCTCAATGAAAGTGCTTTTCCACCGTCGGTGCCTAGCTCTAATTGAAGAGAAAACAAACCATAGAGACAAAACTTAGATCTCCTTTCTTTTGTCAAGTTTCAAAGAGCCACTACAAACCATGTTGGATTTAGAGTTATAAATTCATCTATCTATATAGCAGAGATCAGAGTGAAACCTAAACATAAAAACTGCTACTCTAGAAGAACGCTTCCACCTAGAAGAACAAAATTTGGTGAGCCAAGTGTGATTTGTGTACTGATCATTACCACCAAGTATCATCAAGATTGGGTGAAAAAATATTTGCTGGTATTTCGGAAACTCGTTATTTCTTAGAAGCTTGGCAACCGCACTCAATGAAAATGCTTTTGAACAGTCTGTGCCTAGGAATACTTGAAGAGGAAACAAACGATAGAAACAAAACTGAGAACTCCTTTATTTTGTCAAGTGTCAAAGAGCTACTACAAACCATGTTGGATTTAGAGTTCCAAATTCATCTATCTATATAGCAGAGATCAGAGTGAAACCTAAACATAAAAACTGCTACTCTAGAAGAACGCTTCCACCTAGAAGAACAAAATTTGGTGAGCCAAGTGTGATTTGTGTACTGATCATTACCACCAAGTATCATCAAGATTGGGTGAAAAAATATTTGCTGGTATTTCGGAAACTCGTTATTTCTTAGAAGCTTGGCAACCGCACTCAATGAAAATGCTTTTGAACAGTCTGTGCCTAGGAATACTTGAAGAGGAAACAAACGATAGAAACAAAACTGAGAACTCCTTTATTTTGTCAAGTGTCAAAGAGCTACTACAAACCATGTTGGATTTAGAGTTCCAAATTCATCTATCTATATAGGAGAGAACAGAGTGAAACCTAAATATAAAAACTGCTGCTGTAGACGAACGCTTCAATCTAGAAGAACAAGATTTGGTGAGCCAAGTGGGTTTTGTGTACTGATCATTACCACCAAGTATCATCAACATTGGGTGAAAAAATAATTGCTGGTATTTCGGAAACTCCTTATTTCCTAGAAGCTTGGCAACCCCTCTCAATGAAAGTGCTTTTCCACCGTCGGTGCCTAGGGCAAATCGAAGAGGAAACAAACCATAAAGACAAAACTGAGAACTCCTTTCTTTTGTCAAGTTTCAAAGAGCTACTACAAACCATGTTGGATTTAGAGTCCAAATTCTTCTATCTATATAGGAGAGAACAGAGTGAAACCTAAAAATAAAAACTGCTACTGTAAACGAACGCTTCAACCTAGAAGAACAAAATTTGGTGAGCCAAGTGGGATTTGTGGACTTGTCATTACCACCACGTATCATCAAGATTCTGTGAAAAAATATTTGCTGGTATTTCGGAAACTCGTAATTTCTTGGAAGCTTGGCAACCCCTCTCAAGGAAAGTGCTTTTCCACAGTGTCTGCTTAGGGCTACTTGAAGCGGAAACAAATCATAGAGACAAAACTGAGAACTCCTTTATTTTGTCAAGTTTCAAAGAGCCACTACAATCCATGTTGCATTTAGAGTTCCAAATTCATCTATCTATATAGCAGAGAACAGAGTGAAACCTAAACATAAAAACTGCTACTGTAGACGAACGCTTCAACCTGGAAGATCAAAATTTGGTGAGCCAAGTGGGTTTTGGGTACTGATCATTACCACCAAGTGTCATCAACATTGGGTGAAAAAAATATTTGCTGCTATTTCGGAAACTCGTAATTTTTGGAAGCTTGGCAACCCCTCTCAATGAAAGTGCTTTTCCACAGTCAGTGCCTAGGGCTACTTAAAGAGGAAACAATCCATAGAGTCAAAACTGAGACCTCCTTTATTTTGTCAGGTTTCAAAGAGCTACTACAAACCATGTTGGATTTAGAGTTCCAAATTCATCTATCTATATAGGAGAGAACAGAGTGAAACCTAAAAATAAAAACTGCTACTGTAAATGAACGCTTCAACCTAGAAGAACAAAATTTGGTGAGCCAAGTGGGATTTGTGGACTTGTCATTACCACCACGTATCATCAAGATTGGGTGAAAAAATATTTGCTGGTATTTCGGAAACTCGTAATTTCTTGGAAGCTTGGCAACCCCTCTCAATGAAAGTGCTTTTCCACAGTCTCTGCTTAGGGCTACTTGAAGCGGAAACAAATCATAGAGACAAAACTAAAAACTCCTTTATTTTGTCAAGTTTCAAAGAGCTAATACAAACCATATTGGATTTAGAGTTCCAAATTCATCTATCTATATGGGAGAGAACAGAGTAAAACCTAAAAATAAAAACTGCTATTGTAGACGAATGCTTCAACCTAGAAGAACAAAATTCGGTGAGCCAAGTGGGATTTGTGTACTTGTACTTACCACCAAGTATCATCAAGATTGGGTGAAAAAATATTTGCTGGTATTTCGGAAACTCGTTATTTCTTAGAAGCTTGGCAACCCCTCTCAATGAAAGTGCTTTTCCACCGTCGGTGCCTAGCTCTAATTGAAGAGAAAACAAACCATAGAGACAAAACTTAGATCTCCTTTCTTTTGTCAAGTTTCAAAGAGCCACTACAAACCATGTTGGATTTAGAGTTATAAATTCATCTATCTATATAGCAGAGAACAGAGTGAAACCTAAATATAAAAACTGCTACTGTAGACGAACGCTTCAACCTAGAAGAAAAAAATTTGGTGAGCCAAGTGGGTTTTGGTACCGATCCTTACCCCCAAGTATCATCAACATTGGGTGAAAAAAATATTTGCTGGTATTTCGGAAACTCGTAATTTCTTGGAAGCTTGGCAAACCCTCTCAATGAAAGTGCGTTTCCACAGTCAGTGCCTAGGGCTACTTAAAGAGGAAACAATCCATAGAGACAAAACGGAGACCTCCTTTATTTTGTCAAGTTTCAAATAGCTACTACAAACCATGTAGGATTTAGAGTTCCACATTCATCTATCTATATAGGAGAGAAAAGAGTGAAACCTAAATTAAAAACTGCTACTGTAAACGAATGCTTCAAACTAGAAGAAAAAATTTGGTGAGCCAAGTGGGATTTGTGTACTGATCATTACCACCAAGTATCATCAAGATTGGGTGAAAAAATGATTGCTGGTATTTCGGAAACTCGTTATTTCTTAGAAGCTTGGAAACCCCTCTCAATGAAAGTGCTTTTCCACCTTCGGTGCCTAGGGCTACTTGAAGAGGAAACAAACCATAGAGACAAAACTGAGAACTCCTTTCTTTTGTCAAGTTTCAAAGAGCTACTACAAATCATGTTGGATTTAGAGTTCCAAATTCATCTATCTATATAGGAGAGAACAGAGTGAAACCTAAAAATAAAAACTGCTACTGTAAATGAACGCTTCAACCTAGAAGAACAAAATTTGGTGAGCCAAGTGGGATTTGTGGACTTGTCATTACCACCACGTATCATCAAGATTGGGTGAAAAAATATTTGCTGGTATTTCGGAAACTCGTAATTTCGTGGAAGCTTGGCAACCCCTCTCAATGAAAGTGCTTTTCCACAGTCTCTGCTTAGGGCTACTTGAAGCGGAAACAAATCATAGAGACAAAACTAAAAACTCCTTTATTTTGTCAAGTTTCAAAGAGCTAATACAAACCATATTGGATTTAGAGTTCCAAATTCATCTATCTATATGGGAGAGAACAGAGTAAAACCTAAAAATAAAAACTGCTATTGTAGACGAATGCTTCAACCTAGAAGAACAAAATTCGGTGAGCCAAGTGGGATTTGTGTACTTGTACTTACCACCAAGTATCATCAAGATTGGGTGAAAAAATATTTGCTGGTATTTCGGAAACTCGTTATTTCTTAGAAGCTTGGCAACCCCTCTCAATGAAAGTGCTTTTCCACCGTCGGTGCCTAGCTCTAATTGAAGAGAAAACAAACCATAGAGACAAAACTTAGATCTCCTTTCTTTTGTCAAGTTTCAAAGAGCCACTACAAACCATGTTGGATTTAGAGTTATAAATTCATCTATCTATATAGCAGAGAACAGAGTGAAACCTAAATATAAAAACTGCTACTGTAGACGAACGCTTCAACCTAGAAGAAAAAAATTTGGTGAGCCAAGTGGGTTTTGGTACCGATCCTTACCCCCAAGTATCATCAACATTGGGTGAAAAAAATATTTGCTGGTATTTCGGAAACTCGTAATTTCTTGGAAGCTTGGCAACCCCTCTCAATGAAAGTGCTTTTCCACCGTCGGTGCCTAGCTCTAATTGAAGAGAAAACAAACCATAGAGACAAAACTTAGATCTCCTTTCTTTTGTCATGTTTCAAAGAGCCACTACAAACCATGTTGGATTTAGAGTTATAAATTCATCTATCTATATAGCAGAAATCAGAGTGAAACCTAAACATAAAAACTGCTACTCTAGAAGAACGCTTCCACCTAGAAGAACAAAATTTGGTGAGCCAAGTGTGATTTGTGTACTGATCATTACCACCAAGTATCATCAAGATTGGGTGAAAAAATATTTGCTGGTATTTCGGAAACTCGTTATTTCTTAGAAGCTTGGCAACCGCACTCAATGAAAATGCTTTTGAACAGTCTGTGCCTAGGACTACTTGAAGAGGAAACAAACGATAGAAACAAAACTGAGAACTCCTTTATTTTGTCAAGTGTCAAAGAGCTACTACAAACCATGTTGGATTTAGAGTTCCAAATTCATCTATCTATATAGGAGAGAACAGAGTGAAACCTAAATATAAAAACTGCTACTGTAGACGAACGCTTCAATCTAGAAGAACAAGATTTGGTGAGCCAAGTGGGTTTTGTGTACTGATCATTACCACCAAGTATCATCAACATTGGGTGAAAAAATAATTGCTGGTATTTCAGAAACTCCTTATTTCTTAGAAGCTTGGCAACCCCTCTCAATGAAAGTGCTTTTCCACCGTCGGTGCCTAGGGCAAATCGAAGAGGAAACAAACCATAAAGACAAAACTGAGAACTCCTTTCTTTTGTCAAGTTTCAAAGAGCTACTACAAACCATGTTGGATTTAGAGTCCAAATTCTTCTATCTATATAGGAGAGAACAGAGTGAAACCTAAAAATAAAAACTGCTACTGTAAACGAACGCTTCAACCTAGAAGAACAAAATTTGGTGAGCCCAGTGTGATTTGTGGACTTGTCATTACCACCACGTATCATCAAGATTGGGTGAAAAAATATTTGCTGGTATTTCGGAAACTCGTAATTTCTTGGAAGCTTGGCAACCCCTCTCAAGGAAAGTGCTTTTCCACAGTGTCTGCTTAGGGCTACTTGAAGCGGAAACAAATCATAGAGACAAAACTGAGAACTCCTTTATTTTGTCAAGTTTCAAAGGGCCACTACAATCCATGTTGCATTTAGAGTTCCAAATTCATCTATCTATATAGCAGAGAACAGAGTGAAACCTAAACATAAAAACTGCTACTGTAGACGAACGCTTCAACCTGGAAGATCAAAATTTGGTGAGCCAAGTGGGTTTTGGGTACTGATCATTACCACCAAGTGTCATCAACATTGGGTGAAAAAAATATTTGCTGCTATTTCGGAAACTCGTAATTTTTGGAAGCTTGGCAACCCCTCTCAATGAAAGTGCTTTTCCACAGTCAGTGCCTAGGGCTACTTAAAGAGGAAACAATCCATAGAGACAAAACTGAGACCTCCCTTATTTTGTCAAGTTTCAAAGAGCTACTACAAACCATGTTGGATTTAGAGTTCCAAATTCATCTATCTATATAGGAGAGAACAGAGGGAAACCTAAATATATAAACTGCTACTGTAAAGGAATGCTTCAAACTAGAAGAACAAAATTTGGTGAGCCAAGTGGCATTTGTGTACTGATCATTACCACCAAGTATCATCAAGATTGGGTGAAAAAATATTTGCTGGTATTTCGGAAACTCGTTATTTCTTAGAAGCTTGGCAACCCCTCTCAATGAAAGTGCTTTTCCACCGTCAGTGCCTAGGGCTAATTGAAGAGGAAACAAACCATAGAGACAAAACTGAGAAATCCTTTCTTTTGTCAAGTTTCAAAGAGCTACTACAAATCATGTTGCATTTAGAGTTCCAAATTCATCTATCTATATAGGAGACCACAGAGTGAAACCTAAAAATAAAAACTGCTACTGTAAACGAACGCTTCAACCTAGAAGAACAAAATTTGGTGGGCCCAGTGTGATTTGTGGACTTGTCATTACCACCACGTATCATCAAGATTGGGTGAAAAAATATTTGCTGGTATTTCGGAAACTCGTAATTTCTTGGAAGCTTGGCAACCCCTCTCAATGAAAGTGCTTTTCCACAGTCTCTGCTTAGGGCTACTTGAAGCGGAAACAAATCATAGAGACAAAACTAAAAACTCCTTTATTTTGTCAAGTTTCAAAGAGCTAATACAAACCATATAGGATTTAGAGTTCCAAATGCATCTATCTATATGGGAGAGAACAGAGTAAAACCTAAAAATAAAAACTGCTATTGTAAACGAATGCTTCAACCTTGAAGAACAAAATTCGGTGAGCCAAGTGGGATTTGTGTACTTGTACTTACCACCAAGTATCATCAAGATTGGCTGAAAAAATATTTGCTGGTATTTCGGAAACGCGTTATTTCTTAGAAGCTTGGCAACCCCTCTCAATGAAAGTGCTTTTCCACCGTCGGTGCCTAGCTCTAATTGAAGAGAAAACAAACCATAGAGACAAAACTTAGATCTCCTTTCTTTTGTCAAGTTTCAAAGAGCCACTACAAACCATGTTGGATTTAGAGTTATAAATTCATCTATCTATATAGCAGAGAACAGAGTGAAACCTAAATATAAAAACTGCTACTGTAGACTAACGCTTCAACCTAGAAGAAAAAAATTTGGTGAGCCAAGTGGGTTTTGGTACCGATCATTACCCCCAAGTATCATCAACATTGGGTGAAAAAAATATTTGCTGGTATTTCGGAAACTCGTAATTTTTTGGAAGCCTGGCAAACCCTCTCAATGAAAGTGCGTTTCCACAGTCAGTGCCTAGGGCTACTTAAAGAGGAAACAATCCATAGAGACAAAACTGAGACCTCCTTTATTTTGTCAATTTTCAAATAGCTACTACAAACCATGTAGGATTTAGAGTTCCACATTCATCTATCTATATAGGAGAGAAAAGAGTGAAACCTAAAATAAAATCTGCTACGGTAAACGAATGCTTCAAACCAGAAGAAAAAAATTTGGTGAGCCAAGTGGGATTTGTGTGCTGATCATTACCACCAAGTATCATCAAGATTGGGTGAAAAAATATTTGCTGGTATTTCGGAAACTCGTAATTTCTTGGAAGCTTGGCAACCCCTCTCAAGGAAAGTGCTTTTCCACAGTGTCTGCTTAGGGCTACTTGAAGCGGAAACAAATCATAGAGACAAAACTGAGAACTCCTTTATTTTGTCAAGTTTCAAAGAGCCACTACAATCCATGTTGCATTTAGAGTTCCAAATTCATCTATCTATATAGCAGAGAACAGAGTGAAACCTAAACATAAAAACTGCTACTGTAGACGAACGCTTCAATCTGGAAGATCAAAATTTGGTGAGCCAAGTGGGTTTTGGGTACTGATCATTACCATCAAGTGTCATCAACATTGGGTGAAAAAAATATTTGCTGCTATTTCGGAAACTCGTAATTTTTGGAAGCTTGGCAACCCCTCTCAATGAAAGTGCTTTTCCACAGTCAGTGCCCAGGGCTACTTAAAGAGGAAACAATCCATAGAGACAAAACTGAGACCTCCTTTATTTTGTCAAGTTTCAAAGAGCTACTACAAACCATATTGGATTTAGAGTTCCAAATTCATCTATCTATATAGGAGAGAACAGAGGGAAACCTAAATATAAAAACTGCTACTGTAAAGGAACGCTTCAAACTAGAAGAACAAAATTTGGTGAGCCAAGTGGCATTTGTGTACTGATCATTACCACCAAGTATCATCAAGATTGGGTGAAAAAATATTTGCTGGTATTTCGGAAACTCGTTATTTCTTAGAAGCTTGGCTACCCCAATCAACGACAGTGCTTTTCTACAGTCTGTGCCTAGGACTACTTGAAGAGGAAATAAACCATAGAAAAAAAACTGAGAACTCATTTCTTTTGTCAAGTGTCAAAGAGCTACCACAAACCATGTTGGATTTAGAGTGCCAAATTCATCTATCTATATAGGAGAGAACAGAGTGAAACCTAAATATAAAAACTGCTACTGTAGACGAACGCTTCAATCTAGAAGAACAAAATTTGTGAGCCAACTGTGTTTTGTGTACTGATCATTACCACCAAGTATCATCAAGATTGGGTGAAAAAATATTTGCTGCTATTTCGAAAACATCATAATTTCTTGGAACTTTGCAATCCCTCTAAATGAAAGTGCTTTTCCACCGTCTGTGCCTAGGGCTACTTGAAGAACAAACAAACCATAGAGACAAAACTGAGAACACCTTTATTTTGTCATGTTTCAAAGAGCTACTACAAACCATGTAGGATTTAGAGTTCCACATTCATCTATCTCTATAGGAGAGAAAAGAGTGAAACCTAAAATAAAATCTGCTACGGTAAACGAATGCTTCAAACTAGAAGAAAAAAATTTGGTGAGCCAAGTGGGATTTGTGTGCTGATCATTACCACCAAGTATCATCAAGATTGGGTGAAAAAATATTTGCTGGTATTTCGGAAACTCGTTATTTCTTAGAAGCTTGGCAAACCCACTCAATGAAAATGCTTTTCCACAGTCTGTGCCTAGGACTACTTGAAGAGGAAACAAACCATAGAAACAAAACTGAGAACTCCATTATTTTGTCAAGTGTCAAAGAGCTACTACAAACCATGTAGGATTTAGAGTTCCACATTCATCTATCTATATAGGAGAGAACAGAGTGAAACCTAAATATAAAACACTGCTACTGTAGACGAACACTTCAATCTAGAAGAACAAGATTTGGTGAGCCAAGTGGGTTTTGTGTACTGATCATTACCACCAAGTATCATCAACATTGGGTGAAAAAATAATTGCTGGAATTTCGGAAACTCGTTATTTCTTAGAAGCTTGGCAACCCCTCTCAATGAAAGTGCTTTTCCACCGTCGGGGTCTAGGGCTAATTGAAGAGGAAACAAACCATAAAGACAAAACTGAGAACTCCTTTCTTTTGTCAAGTTTCAAAGAGCTACTACAAACCATGTTGGATTTAGAGTCCAAATTCATCTATCTATATAGGAGAGAACAGAGTGAAACCTAAAAATAAAAACTGCTACTGTAAACGAAGGCTTCAACCTAGAAGAACAAAATTTGGTGAGCCAAGTGGGATTTGTGGACTTGTCACTACCACCACGTATCATCAAATTGGGTGAAAAAATATTTGCTGGTATTTCGGAAACTCGTAATTTCTTGGAAGCTTGGCACCCCCTCTCAAGGAAAGTGCTTTTCCACAGTGTCTGCTTAGGGCTACTTGAAGCGGAAACAAATCATAGAGACAAAACTGAGAACTCCTTTATTTTGTCAAGTTTCAAAGAGCTACTACAAACCATGTTGGATTTAGAGTCCAAATTCATCTATCTATATAGGAGAGAACAGAGGGAATCCTAAAAATAAAAACTGCTACTGTAGACGAAACCTTCATTCTAGAAAAACAAAATTTGGTGAGCCAATTGGGTTTTGTGTACTGATCATTACCACCAAATATCATCAATATTGGGTGAAAAAATATTTGCTGGTATTTCGGAAACTCGTTATTTCTTAGAAGCTTGGAAACCCCACTCAATGAAAGTACTTTTCCACAGTCTGTGCCTAGGACTACTTGAGGAGGAAACAAACCATAGAAACAAAACTGAGAACTCCTTTCTTTTGTCAAGTGTCAAAGATTTACTACAACCCATGTTGGATTTAGAGTTCCAAATTCATCTATCTATATAGGAGAGAACAGAGTGAAACCTAAATATAAAAACAGCTACTGTAGACGAACGCTTCAATCTAGAAGAACAAGGTTTGGTGAGCCAAGTGGGTTTTTTTTACTGATCATTACCACCAAGTATCATCAACATTGGGTGAAAAAATAATTGCTGGTATTTCGGAAACTCATTATTTCTTAAAAGCTTTGCAACGAGAATCAATGAAAGTGCTTTTCCACAGTCTGTGCCTAGGACTACTTGAAGAGGAAACAAACCAAAGAAACAAAACTGAGAACTCCTTTCGTTTGTCAAGTGTCAAAGAGCTACTACAAACCATGTTGCATTTAGAGTTCCAAATTCATCTATCTGTACAGCAGAGAACAGAGTGAAACCTAAATATAAAAACTGCTACTGTAGATGAACGCTTCAACCTAGAAGAACAAAATCTGGTGAGCCAAGTGGGATTTGTGTACTGATCATAAACACCAAGTATCATCAAGATTGGGTGAAAAAATATTTGCTGCTATTTCGGAAACATCGTATTTCTTGGAAGCTTGGCAACCCCTCTCAATGAAAGTGCTTTTCCACAGTCTCTGCTTAAGGCTACATGAAGCGGAAACAAATCACAGAGACAAAACTGAGAACTCCTTTATTTTGTCAAGTTTCAAAGAGCTACTACAAACCATGTTGGATTTAGAGTTCCAAATTCATCTATCTCTATAGGAGAGAACAGAGTGAAACCTAAAATTAAAAACTGCTACTGTAAACGAACGCTTCAACCTCGAAGAACAAAATTGGGTGAGCCAAGTGGGATTTCTGGACTTGTCATTACCAACATGTATCATCAAGATTGGGTGAAAAAATATTTGCTGGTATTTCGGAAACTCGTAATTTCTTGGAAGCTTGGCAACCCCTCTCAATGAAAGTGCTTTTCCACAGTCTCTGCTTAGGGCTACTTGAAGCGAAAACAAATCATAGAGACAAAACTGAGAACTCCTTTATTTTATCAAGTTTCAAAGAGCTACTACAAACCATGTTGGATTTAGAGTTCCAAATTCATCTATCTATGTAGTAGAGAACAGAGTGAAACCTAAACATAAAAACTGCTACTGAAGACGAACGCTTCAACCTGGAAAAACAAAATTTGGTGAGCCAAGTGGGATTTGTGTACTGATCATTACCACCAAGTATCATCAACATTGGGTGAAAAAAATATTTGTTGGTATTTCGGAAACTCGTAATTTCTTGGAAGCTTGGCAACCCCTCTCAATGTAAGTGCTTTTCCACAATCAGTGCCTAGGGCTACTTAAAGAGGAAACAATCCATAGAGACGAAACTGAGACCTCCTTTATTTTGTCAAGTTTCAAAGAGCTACTAGAAACCATGTAGGATTTAGAGTTCCAAATTAATCTATCTATATAGGAGAGAACAGAGTGAAACCTAAAAATAAAAACTGCTACTGTAAACGAATGCTTCAAACTAGAAGAAAAAAATTTGGTGAGCCAAGTGGCATTTGTGTACTGATCATTACCACCAAGTATCATCAAGATTTTGTGAAAAAATATTTGCTGGTATTTCGAAAATTAGTTATTTCTTAGAAGATTGGCAACCCCAATCAATAAAAGTGCTTTTCCACAGTCTGTGCCTAGGACTACTTGAAGAGGAAAACAACCATAGAAACAAAACTGAGAACTCCTTTCTTTTGTCAAGTGTCAAAGAGCTACTACAAACCATGTTGGATTTAGAGTTACAAATTCATCTATCTATATAGGAGAGAACAGAGTGAAACCTAAATATAAAAACTGCTACTGTAGACGAACGCTTCAATCTAGAAAAACAAGATTTGGTGAGCCAATTGGGTATTGTGTACTGATCATTACCACCAAGTATCATCAACATTGGGTGAAAAAATATTTGCTGGTATTTCGGAAACTCGTTATTTCTTAGAAGCTTGGCAACCCCTCTCAATGAAAGTGCTTTTCCACCGTCGGTGCCTAGCTCTAATTGAAGAGAAAACAAACCATAGAGACAAAACTTAGATCTCCTTTCTTTTGTCAAGTTTCAAAGAGCCACTACAAACCATGTTGGATTTAGAGTTATAAATTCATCTATCTATATAGCAGAGAACAGAGTGAAACCTAAATATAAAAACTGCTACTGTAGACTAACGCTTCAACCTAGAAGAAAAAAATTTGGTGAGCCAAGTGGGTTTTGGTACCGATCATTACCCCCAAGTATCATCAACATTGGGTGAAAAAATATTTGCTGGTATTTCGGAAACTCGTAATTTCTTGGAAGCTTGGCAAACCCTCTCAATGAAAGTGCGTTTCCACAGTCAGTGCCTAGGGCTACTTAAAGAGGAAACAATCCATAGAGACAAAACGGAGACCTCCTTTATTTTCTCAAGTTTCAAATAGCTACTACAAACCATGTAGGATTTAGAGTTCCACATTCATCTATCTATATAGGAGAGAAAAGAGTGAAACCTAAATTAAAAACTGCTACTGTAAACGAATGCTTCAAACTAGAAGAAAAAATTTGGTGAGCCAAGTGGGATTTGTGTACTGATCATTACCACCAAGTATCATCAAGATTGGGTGAAAAAATATTTGCTGGTATTTCGGAAACTCGTTATTTCTTAGAAGCTTGGAAACCCCTCTCAATGAAAGTGCTTTTCCACCGTCAGTGCCTAGGGCTACTTGAAGAGGAAACAAACCATAGAGACAAAACTGAGAACTCCTTTCTTTTGTCAAGTTTCAAAGAGCTACTACAAATCATGTTGGATTTAGAGTTCCAAATTCATCTATCTATATAGGAGAGAACAGAGTGAAACCTAAAAATAAAAACTGCTACTGTAAATGAACGCTTCAACCTAGAAGAACAAAATTTGTTGAGCCAAGTGGGATTTGTGGACTTGTCATTACCACCACGTATCATCAAGATTGGGTGAAAAAATATTTGCTGGTATTTCGTAAACTCGTAATTTCTTGGAAGCTTGGCAACCCCTCTCAATGAAAGTGCTTTTCCACAGTCTCTGCTTAGGGCTACTTGAAGCGGAAACAAATCATAGAGACAAAACTAAAAACTCCTTTATTTTGTCAAGTTTCAAAGAGCTAATACAACCCATATTGGATTTAGAGTTCCAAATTCATCTATCTATATGGGAGAGAACAGAGTAAAACCTAAAAATAAAAACTGCTATTGTAGACGAATGCTTCAACCTAGAAGAACAAAATTCGGTGAGCCAAGTGGGATTTGTGTACTTGTACTTACCACCAAGTATCATCAAGATTGGGTGAAAAAATATTTGCTGGTATTTCGGAAACTCGTTATTTCTTAGAAGCTTGGCAACCCCTCTCAATGAAAGTGCTTTTCCACCGTCGGTGCCTAGCTCTAATTGAAGAGAAAACAAACCATAGAGACAAAACTTAGATCTCCTTTCTTTTGTCAAGTTTCAAAGAGCCACTACAAACCATGTTGGATTTAGAGTTATAAATTCATCTATCTATATAGCAGAGAACAGAGTGAAACCTAAATATAAAAACTGCTACTGTAGACTAACGCTTCAACCTAGAAGAAAAAAATTTGGTGAGCCAAGTGTGTTTTGGTACCGATCATTACCCCCAAGTATCATCAACATTGGGTGAAAAAATATTTGCTGGTATTTCGGAAACTCGTAATTTCTTGGAAGCTTGGCAAACCCTCTCAATGAAAGTGCGTTTCCACAGTCAGTGCCTAGGGCTACTTAAAGAGGAAACAATCCATAGAGACAAAACGGAGACCTCCTTTATTTTCTCAAGTTTCAAATAGCTACTACAAACCATGTAGGATTTAGAGTTCCACATTCATCTATCTATATAGGAGAGAAAAGAGTGAAACCTAAATTAAAAACTGCTACTGTAAACGAATGCTTCAAACTAGAAGAAAAAATTTGGATGATACTTGGT